>NC_064812.1:78587787-78812507 GCF_023721935.1 Panthera uncia
GGTTTTGATGGTTTCCTGTCTCACATTCAGGTCCTTTATCCATTTTGAGTTTATTTTTGTGAATGGTGTGAGAAAGTGGTCTAGTTTCAACCTTCTGCATGTTGCTGTCCAGTTCTCCCAGCACCATTTGTTAAAGAGACTGTCTTTTTTCCATTGGATGTTCTTTCCTGCTTTGTCAAAGATGAGTTGGCCATACGTTTGTGGGTCTAGTTCTGGGGTTTCTATTCTATTCCATTGGTCTATGTGTCTGTTTTTATGCCAATACCATGCTGTCTTGATGATGACAGCTTTGTAGTAGAGGCTAAAGTCTGGGATTGTGATGCCTCCTGCTTTGGTCTTCTTCTTCAAAATTACTTTGGCTATTCGGGGCCTTTTGTGGTTCCATATGAATTTTAGGATTGCTTGTTCTAGTTTCGAGAAGAATGCTGGTGCAATTTTGATTGGGATTGCATTGAATGTGTAGATAGCTTTGGGTAGTATTGACATCCACAATTTATAATGAGAAAAGGAAGATTTATGGAGATTAGCTAGAAGGTGGTATTACGGGAAGTCAATCCTTGATTTCTGACTTGAGTCTTACTGAACCATATATTTGTGAAAAGGTATCTTGTGGCAGCACAGAGTCACTGAGACTGTGGAGAATACGGGCAGGAAATGGTTTTTGGGAAAATCCTCCAATGACCAAATCAATGTAAAAATGTTTCTATACTCTGCACTGTTCCTCTAAATAGAAACACAATTGCTTTTTTCCTACTCTTATTGTACTGTGCATAAAAGCACTACCTTGGCTTCCAGATCTCAAATTTAGTAATTTAGGATTAATATACTATATACACTAGCTTAGGAAATATTTTAAGTGTTTCCTTGGAGGGGAATTGCTACGAATTTCAATGAATAAAGCTTCTTTGATGTTTTTCAAAGACAACCTGTTTTGAAGTCAGAGGACTGTCTGGCCATATTATATCAAATTATAATTTTAAAACACATACACATAAGTATAAAAACAAAATATTAGAAGTAGTGAAGAAAAAATATATGGCTGGAAAATTTAGTAGGAACAACTATGAGAATGCTAGTAATCCTTGATATAGTAGTGTTTACATTAACATCAGATATAAGCCACTTTTTTTTAAAGTTCCCAATAGCAATAATGATTTTTTGGTAAATTGTCAAATAGCTACAAACAATATTGCTCATGACTTCAACTGGGAACCATTTCCCTGTTCTACTAGGAAAGTTCTGAGAAGTTAAATGAGGCTTTGGAAAACAGATGGCAAATTTATTAAGCTTTCTGAGTAATGAAGTGAGAATTTATGAGTTTCTCCTTTCAGAGAAAAATGCATAATGGGCTTTTGTATTATGACATTGAGCTCATACAGCCATAAAGAACAATAACAAAAACAAAAAGAAAAAAAAAACAAAGTTCCCCCAACTCCCAGGTAAATCCACATGACTTTTTTTCCGTACTTATGAGAACTTTTCACAACCAAAAAGTTAATTAGAACTTTTATCTTGTAATACATATGGCAACTCAAGCAGTCATGTCCCCCAAACAAACCATATTACTTGTTAAATAACCTTTGGTTATATGCATTCACCTTGTAACTGGAAATGTACATATGTGTTATTAAATTAAAGCATGTTTTATCAATAATTATCTCTTTATTATTACATATTACAAGATATGAGTCTACTGTCTAAACTATTTTATCACTCCTTAAATCATTTTCAAAATAAAAGAAACACTGTACAGCTTCCATATTTAATCATCTTTTCTGACCCATATTTTAAGTTCTGGGTCCCCTATTTTTTTAATTTCTTTGTACTAGTTTACTGTGATATCTTTGACATATACAATTGTATGCATTTTAGGTGGATGATTTGATGCTTTGATATTTGCATACATTGTGAAAAGAGCACCCAAATCAAGCTAATTAGCATATGATCACATCTACATACTTACCATTGTGTTTGCAGGGGTGGAGAGAGATTTTATTTTAAATACACAATATAGTGTTGTTAACTATCGTCAGTCACACTATATATTAGGTTCTATTCATTTTGCATGACTGAAATTTTGCACCCTTAACCAACATCATCTCATTTCCCCCTCCCCCAAGCCTCGGCAATCACCCTTCTACTTTCTGCTTCAAGGTTTGACTGTTTTAGATGCAATGTGTGAGTTAGATTGTGCGGTATTTTTTTCTGTGTCTTGCCTATTATTTTAGTTAGCGTAATGTCCTCCAGTTCCATCCATGTCACAAATGGCACAAAATCCTTTTTTATGAGGTTGAACAGTATTTCATTGTGTGTGTGTGTGTAATATATTCTTTGTCTGTCAAAGGACAGTAAGTTTTGTTCCATCGCTTGCCTATTATGAATAATGCGGCAATGAACATGGCAGTGTAGATATGTTTTCAAGACAGTGATTTCATTTCATTTGGAAATATACCTGGAATCGGGATTGTTGGATAATACAGTAAGCCTATTTAATATTCTGAGAAATGTCCATACTGTTTTCCATAGTGGCTGAGCCAATTTACATCCTCATCATCAGTACACAAGGCCTTGCTTTTCTTCACATTCTTGCCAACACTATTATTGCTTATCTTTTTGGTAAGAGCCATCTTCGTAAGTGTGAACTGATATCTCATTATGATTTTGATTTACATTTCCCTGGTGATTACTGATGTTGAGCATGTTTTCATATAGGCGTTAGTCATACAAATTTTTTCTTTTGAGAAGGGTCTATTAGGACATTTGCCCATTTTTTAATTGAGTTATTTGTATTTTTGGTATTGATTTGTTTGAGTTCTTTATATATTTTAGACATTACTATTGGCTATACAGTCTGCAAACAATTTTCCTTTTCTGTAGATTGCCTTTTCATTTTCTTGATTATTTCCTTCCCTGTACAGAAGCTTTCTAGCTTGATGTGGTCCCACTTGTCTATTTTGTCTTGTGTTGCCCATGTTTTTGGCATCATATCCAAACAAATTATTGCCAAGACTGATGTAAAGAAGTTCTTTCCTTATGTTTTCTTCTAGGAAACATGGTTGCATGGCTTCAGGTCATACATTTAAGCCTTTGTGTTAATTTTTATGTATGCTATGAGATATTGATCCAGTTTTATTCTTTTGCATGTGCTTATCTAGTTTTCCCAGCATCACTTGTTGAAGAACCATTCACTGTGTGTTCTTGGAACCTTTGTCAATGAGCAGTTGATTATAAATGTGTGGGTTCATTTCTGGAATCTGTATTCTAATCATTGGTCTATATGTTTATATTTATGGCAGTACTGTACTGTTTTGGTTACTGTAGCTTTGTCATATAATTTGAAGTTAGGAAATGTGATCCTACAGCTTTCTCATTCTCACTTAAGGTTGCTTTAGCTACTTGGGGTCTTGTGATTCCATATGAATTTATGATTTTTCTATTTCTGAAAAAAAAAACATGATTGTGATTTTGGTAGATATTCCATTGAATCTACAGATCATTTGGGTAATATGAATATTTTAACAACGTTAATTATTCCATTTCATAAGCATGGGATGTCTTTCCATTTATCTGTGTCTTTTAGAATTTCCTTCATCAGTGTTTTATAAAGTTCAGTGTATAAATCCTGCATTTCTTTGTTTAATTCTTAAGTAATACACACTTTTTGTTGTGATTATGAATAAGATTGTTTGCCAAATTTATCTTCAGATAGTTTTCTGCTAGTGTACGATTATGCCACTGATTTTTATGTCAATTTTGTATCCTGTGAATTTACTGAATTCCTTTTAGTTTTAATCATAATTTTGTGGAATCTTCAGGGTTTTCTATGCATATTATCATATCTGCAAACAGAAATAATTTTACCTCTTTGCTTCCAATTTAGAAGTCTTTTATTTACTTTTCTTGCCTAATTTCTGGTTAGCACTTTTGGTACTTTGTTGAATAGCACTGGCATAAGTGGGCACACTTGCCTCATTCCAGATTGTAGAAGAAATGTTTTCAGTGTTTCCCTATTCGTTATGATGTTAGTTGTGGGTTTTCCAAATATAACCTTATTGTGTTTATATTTGTGGGTTTTTTGTACTTTTTTATTGCAAATTTTTATAATGAAAAGATGCTGAAGTTTGTCAAATGCTTTCTGTATCTATTGAGATGATCATGGGAATTTTCTCTTTTATTCTGCTAATGTAGTCTTTTATTCTGCTAATATCACACTGATGTTTGTATGTTGAACCATCCTTTTATCCCAGGCATAAATTCCCCTTATGATACTCTTAATGTGCTGTTGATTTTGATTTCCTAGTATTTCACTGAGGATTTTTGCATCCATGTTCTTTAGCGATACTGGCCTGTAGTTTACTTTCATTTAATCCTGTCTTTGTCTCGCATTGGAATCAGGGTAATTCTACCTTCATAAAATCATTTTGGGAGTGTTTCCTCTTGTATTTTTTAAAAGAGTTTAAAAACGGTCAGTATTAATTCTTCTTTGAATGATTGTTAGTATTCACCTATGTATCCTTTTGATCCTGGGTTTTTCTTTATTGGAAGGTTTTTGATCAGTGATTCAGTCTCCTTGTTTGTTATTGCCATAATAAGAAGAACCATATCCACAATTAAACTTTCACCGTCTAATTTTTGTTATATTTCTGTCACTATTTAGTTGGGGTTATTAAAGGTGAAAAACTAAGAATCAGACTCATTAGGACAATTATATTTTTTAGAAGTGGCATTAATAGTACTTTAAAAATACAGTTCTACTTTTGGAATGATGGAGTAGATATGTTTCCTTATCTCTCCCCCTGAGTGTAATAAAAAGCTCTGGAAATAGTATGTAAAAACAAACAACAGGACACTGTGAAAGGAGAGGAGAAGGCAGATAAGCTAGGGATCCAGAGACTCTGGACTTGAGGAATAAGACCCTGGTGAGTTCTCATGGTGAGTTTTTCTTTTTGCATCATATATTCCAAACAAGGCTGGGAACCCAGAAACATCACTGATTATAGAAAAACAAACAAATTAAAAAAAAACACGAAATGAAAAAAACCCAACAGATATCGACTTTCTCTAGCCATGTCACCTGAAAAGGGGCAGTCTAGTCAGGCAGAAAATGTGCATCCATTAATTGTTCTACTCTGGACAAATGCTACGGAAAAACTGAGACCTTACTCTCGTTTCCATTAGCCAAGGTCTAGGATCCTACTCTTGTGAAGCCATAATGAGGTTATATCCTGGGCCATAAAGAAAATGTCAACTAATTAGAAAAAAAATTGAAATCATACAGAGTATGTTCTCTGACAAACTGTATCAGACTAGAAATAAATTCTAGGAAGATAACAGGAAAATCCCCAAACACTTAGAAATTAAGTATCACACTTCTCAATAAAATCTGTTGATCAAAAAAAGAAACCTTGAAGAAAATTAAAAACACATTGATTTGCATTAAAATAGAAATGCAATGTATCAAAGTTTGTGGAATGCAGTAAATGCAGTGCTAGGAAAGAAACTATAGCATCAAATGTTTGTATTAGAAATAAGGAAGTTTCAATTCAACAATCTAAAAATACTACCTTGTGAAATTAGAAAAAGGAAGGCAACATAAAATCAAAGAAACCAGAAAGAAGCAAATTAATAAAATTAAGAGCAGAAATCATAGAGTTGATTACAGAACTCTAAGAGAAGATTAATGAAAAAATAATTCTGGTACTTTGAAATGTTTCTGGAAAGACTAACAGAAAAATAGAAAAAAGGTATGAATTACTCACAGGAATGGAACTGGGGTATCATTATAAAATCTACAGACATCAAAGCAACAATAATGAAATGAAGAATATGGAAATACTATTAGAAAGTCTACACACATAAATTTGACAACTTAGAATTGACCAAGTCCTTGAAAAGTAAAAATTACAGGGTGTGCCTGGGTGGCTCAGTCGGTTGAGCATCCGACTTCAGCTCAGGTCATGATCTCATGGTTCGTGGGTTCAAGCCCCGTGTCAGCCTCTGCGCTGACAGCTCAGAGCCTGGAGCCTGCTTCTGATTCTGTGTCCCCCTCTCTCTCTGCCCCACCCCTGCTTGTGCTCTGTCTCTGTTTTTCAAAAATGAATAAACATTTAAAAAAATTAAAAAAAAAGAAAAGTAAAAATTACCACAACTCATTTGAGACGAATACATCATTTGAATAGCTATCTATTAAGTAAACTGAACTAATAATTTTAAAAGTCTCAAAAAGAAAATTTCCTGGCCCAAATGTTTTCATTAGAGAACTCTACCAAACCTTTAAAGAATCAATAATTCTACACAGTATCTTCCAGAAAATAGAAGAGAAGGAACCATTTCCAACTCATTTTATAAGATGGTTTTATCCTGATACAAAAACCAGGCAAAGATAGTATCAAAAACAAAGAGACAGACAAAATACCAAAAATCCCTACAGACCAATATTCCTCATGAATACAAACAGAAAAATATTTAACACAATTTTGACAAATGTAATTCATCAATATATATACATTACGCATCATTATCAGGTAAGATTTATTTTAGGAATGTAAGACAGGTTCAACGTTTGAGAATCTATTACATATCCCACCATATTAATAAGCTACAAAATTTACGTAGCCATACTCATTGATAAATATTCACAATGAAAACTTTCAGAAAAATAAAAATTGAGGGGAACTAACACAACCTGAGGAAAACAAAAACTTCTATTAAAGATTTAAAACAACATCATGCTGAACGGTGAAAGACTAAACGCTTTCCTCTAAAATAAGGAACAAGTGGAGAATGTCCACAGTCATCATTTGGAAAACAAAATTTTTAAAAATGCCTATTACATTCCTTCAAAAAATGATTTTCCTAAATGTAATGCACCAATGGGGATTATAGGATGAAAAGTACACAATTCAGAAGAATTAAATAAAAAGACCTAAAGAAACAGCAAAATATCCAGCTTTCATTCCTCTATCAATATAGTAAAGATATCAATTCTTAACTTGATGTATGTTTTATGCTATCCTTGTCAAAATCCTAGTGAAATTATTCATAGATACAGACAAGGTAATTATAAAATGTCTATTGAAAGATAAAGGGACTACAATAGCTAAAGCAATTCTGGAAAGTAAGAATAAAATAGAAGGAATCATTTGTTTTTTTTTTTCATTTAAAGTATGGTTAATGTATGCAGAATTATATAATATTGACAGGGATAGATAAACGAAGAAACAATGCCACACAAGTATGCCCATCACATTTTTTTACAAAGCTATAAAAGCAATTCAATAGAGAAAAATAGTCTTTACAACAAATGTTGCTGAAGTAATTGGGCATCGATAGACAAACCAGTGAAGGTCAATTTAAGCCTAACAGCTTACAGGAAGAAAGTGAACTCAGATGCGTTATGGTTAAATGTAAATGGCAGGCCCAGGGAATTTTTTGAAGATAGCACAGGAGAAAAATCTGGCACCTGGACCTGTTGAAAAATTCTTGACATGACACCAAAGACATACTCTATAAAAGAATTAGTAAATGGGGTTTATGAAAATTTTAAATCTTTCTCTGCAAGATACCCTATTAAGTTGAAAGACAACCTACATATTGGAAGAAACTATTTGCCAACAGCGTATCTAACAAAGCCTCACAGATAGGATAAAGAACTCATAAAGCTCAATAGTAAAACAAACTAAAAAATACAATTAGGAAGTGGTCAACAAACAGAGACATTTCCCAAGAGGGAATGTACAGGTACAAAATGGGCACATGAAAAGTTGTTCACCATGGCTAGCCATTAGGGAAATGTATATTAAGACTATGAAGAAAACCACTGAAATAAAAAGTAATAACAATTCCAAATGCTGGTGAGGATGTAGAGAAACTGGATTCCTCACACATTACTGTTGGAAACATGAAATGTTAGAGCCACTCAGAAAAATAATTTGACATTTTCTTTAAAAACTAAACAACCATTTTCCACACTGTTCTGAACAGCGGTGCTCTTGGGCATTTGTCCAGAGAAATGAAATCTCATGTCCTGCACGCTATTGTTCCTAACAGCTTTGTTCGCAGTAACTAAACAGTGGAAACAAGCAAGTGTTCCTCAACAGGTAAATAGTTAAACAAATGTGGTCCACATCCATAAAATGGAATACTACTCAGCAACAAAAAAGAAGAAGCTATTGATATCCATAGCTATTTGGGTGGATCTCAAGGTCATTATGCTGAGCGAAAAGGCATCAATCTCAAAATGGCACATATTGCATGATTTAATTTATATGATATTCTCAAATGACAAAATTACAGAAATGAAAAAGCAGATTCATTGTTACTAGGATTTAGGAATGGCAGAAGTTAGAGCTGGGCCAACACGACAAAGGAAGTCCTGTATCTTGATTGTGGAAATGGTTCTGCAAATGCACACATGCTAAAATTGACATATGACTATATACATATTGCATCAATGTCAAATTCCTGGTTTTATTATATTATACTATAGTATATACTATACTTATATATAGATTTATAAGATATAAAGAAGATAAAGACTACATGGAATGTCTCTGTGTTATCTTTATAACTTCCTGTGAACTTATATTGTACAATAAAAGGGATTTGGCAATGGCTCTCTTACTATATTAAATCTGTAGTTACAGTGGCAAACATTCAGTGCTTTATTTCCTTCAGTCTAAGAATAAGGATCTGTTCTGTCTAAAATCCCTAGCAGTGTCTCCTTACTCTATCACTCATTGCTGTGCAAATTCAGAAGCATTCGGATACACAGAAATGCTGATTATGCAATATCTAGGGCTATGGTCTTGTGAAAAGCAACAGAGTTTGATTTTTGTTAAAATCAATATATTAATGAGCATTTCAAATGCAATTTTCCATAAGCATGCTACTTTCAAGGAAAAATGCCAGTATTTTTTCCAGTATGTGTTCTTATCGCTATGGAAGACAAAGGAACTAATTTTGAGTAATAGTCAAAGAAGTGTGTGTTGTACAATTTCATTCTTTCTCAACTACTTTGGCTAATCTGGATCCCCTGCATTTTCATTAAATTTTAAGATTAGCTTGTCAATTTCAACGATAAAAACAGCTGGCTTTTTTGAAAGGGTTTTTATTGAATCTGTTGTTCAGTTTAGGGAGAAATTGCTTTTTTCACAATATTGTTTTCTAATGAACAAATATAGAATATCTTTCCCTTTAGGCAAATCTTTCAAATTTCGTACAACAATGTTACATTGTTTTCAGTGTATAAGTTTGCACTTCTGTTATTACATATTTTCCTATTTAATTTATTTAGATGTTAAGTAGAATTGTTTTCTTAATTTCATTTAGGAAGCGTTCATGGTTACGATATGTAATTGATAATTGCATGTTGATTTTGTATAATGAAACACTGCTGAACTCATTTATTAGTGAACATAGTATTTAGAGGGTTCCTTATTATTCTCAGTATACAAGATCAGCATGTGCGAGTTGAGATAGTTTTATTTCTTTTATTGTCTAACTGTCCTTGCTAAACATCAGTACAATGTTGAGTAAGGGTGGTAAAAGCAGACTTCTTTGTCCTGTTCCTGATCTTACCAGAAAAACATTTATTCTTACATTAAGTATGATGCTCACTATGGGTTACACACAGATGCTCTTTAGTAGATTGAGGAATTTCCCTGCTTTTCCTACACTGAGTGTTTTTATTATGAAAGGGTCTTGGGCTTGTCAAACTTCTATGCTTCTGTATTTACTGAGACAATACATGTATTTTAAATTCTATGAATATGGTGTATCACATCGATTGATTTGGGGGTGATAAACCAATCATGCATTCTTGTAATAAATCCCACTTGGTCATGGTTTATCAATATTTTAAAACTCTGCTGGATTCCATTTCTATTAGTATCAATAATATTAATAATATTATATTATATAATTCAATATATCATATTGTATAATAATATTGTTAGTATTGTGTTCATTTATGAAATCATTTTCTTTATGGGAAGTCCTCAAATTGTTATTTTAATGCTTACTTTCATTAAGTCTAATCAACTTACTATTTCTCCTGGAGTCATTTTTGGTAGGCAGTCTGTGTCTTTCCATAATTCCTTTCATCTAAGTTACCTAGTTGGTTGACATAAAGTCTCGTTCCTTTATTCTCTTTTTATCTTTTTTTAATATGCTCCATCAGGAATGATGTCCTCTCTGTCATTCATGATTTTAACAATCTGAGTCTTTTCTATGCTTTATGAGATTTCTCAAAGGGTTCTCGATTTGGCTTATCTTTCAAAGCATCAACTTTTGATTTTGGTGATATTATGTCTCGCTTTTATCTTCTATTTTATATTTTTCTGTTCTAATTTTTATTACTTTCTTTGTTCTGCTTGCTTTAATTTCAATTTAGTGTTATTTATCTAGTTTCTTTACATGAAAATCCGGGATGCTGATTTGAGATCTTTTCTTTTTTAATTAAACATTTATAGATGTGACTTTTCCTCAATCACTGATCTATCTCCATTTCATAAATTCTAATAGATTGCTTTTGGTTTTCATTTATCGCACAATATTTACTTATTTTTCTTGTGATTTAACCTTCGACTCACTGCCAGTTTCGCAGTTTTCCTTCTCCCCATCACGTACAGTCGATTCTCATTATTTGTGGAATCTCTATTGCAAATTTACCCATGTGCTGATATTTATTTGTAATTCCAAAATCTATTCACACTGTTTTCACGGTCATTTGTGGATATATGCAAAGCAGTGAAAAATTTTAGTGACACGCCATGTACTTTCCCAGCAGAGGCCAAACAAGGTGATACTTGGACTTCCTGTTTGAGCTCTCATATTATACACTGTACACCAAAACGTAGCTTTTTTTGCACTGTATTTAGTGTCAAGATTTTCACATTTTTGTATCGTATTTAAACTTTGCCGTTTAAAATGTCCCCAAAGCACAGTGCTGAAGTGCTGTTTGATATTTTAATTGCAGGAACATTGTAATGCGCCTACAGAGAGAACACACATGTTGGGTAAGCTTTGCTTGGGCATAAGTTATAGTGCTGATGACTGCGAGTTCAGTGTTAAAGAGTCAACAGTAATATTAAATAAGTTGTCTTTAAATGAAAACACACATAAAAACAAAGCTATTTATTAATTAATTAGTTGATGAAAATGCTGTGACCAGAGGTTTGCAGGAACTCAACCCTGTATTTCCCCTAGAAGCGATATTTCAATATTTGCTGAATTACTGGTCATGAAGACTTTATAGCACATAATTATCACAAATAACAAGAATCAACTGTATTTATGAAGTTCCCCCATTCTCTTCTGTTGCTTATTCTAATTTAATCTCATATTGATGGAGAATGTATTTCATATGATTTCAATCTTTTTGGATGTATTGAGACTTTTCTATGTCATAGCATAGGGTGTATCATGAAGAACATTCTTTGAGGACTTGAGAAAAAGATGTATTCTGCTGTTGTTGGGTAGAATGTCCTCTAGATGTCTCAAACTAGCTGTTTTCTAAGTCTTCTCGTTACTTATTCATCTTCTTCCCAGTAGTTCCATCCATAATTGTAAATGAGGTATTGAAGTTTGCAACTCATATGGTTGGGTTGTCTACATCTCCCTTCAATTCTGTATACTTTTCCTTCACGCATTTAACTAATATTACTAGGTGCATGTATATCTACAATTCCTGTGTTTTCTGGAAAAATTCACTTTTTCCACACTATAAAATGCCCCCTTTTTTTCTCATGTAACAGTTATGTTTTAAAGTCTATTTTGTCTGATATTAACACAGGCCCTTTAGTTCTGTTTTATTATTGCTTCTAGCATATATATGTCATATATATATATATATATATATATACATATATATTTCCATTTTTTAACCTTCAATCTATCTGTGTTTCTGAATCTAAACCCTATCTATTATAAACAGCATTTAATTGGACAATGTTTTTTCTATTTTTTCAATTTCTACCTTAAACTGAGGCATTTAAACATTTTACATTGGATGCAATCACTCTAAATGCAGTATTTTCATCTGCCATTTTGCTCATTTTTTCCTATGTTATTATTATTGATGATCCCATGTATGTGATTTTCTCTTTTTGTTTTTGATTTTCACCAAATTGACTCTAATAAAGTCTAGGTATGGTTCTCTTTGAATTTATCCTACTGGAGTTTTTGTTGTTGTTGTTGTTGTTTTGGTTTTCATTTTGTTTGTGCGTTTTGTTTTGATGGTTGACACACAATGTAACAGTTTCAGGTGTACAACATAGTGATTCAATAAGTCTGAATTATGCTGTGCTCACCACAAGTGTAGTTACCATCTGTCACCATACAATAATATTACAGTATCATTGACTATATTCCCTAGACTTCATTCCCACGACTTATTCATTCCATAACTGGAAGCTTGTGTCTTTTACTCCCCTTCACATATTTTGCCCACTGAATTTAGTGTAGATTATTTTTTAATTTATTTTGAGAAGTTTTCAAGTATTATTTCTTCAAATATTTTTTTCTGTCCCTTTCTATTTTTCTTCTACTTCTTGGACTGTCATTATACATATGCAGATATGTTTGCTAACGTGCCACAGGGTACTGATTATAATCGTTTTCTTCATTCTTTGTTATTTTCTTGTTGTTCTGATTGGTTAGTGTCTATTGTCCAATATTCAAGATTGTTGATTCTTTCTTCTGCCAACTAAAATCTTCTTAAGTCCCACTAGTAAATGTTTCATTTCAGTTAATGAATATTTCAACTATAGACACTTTTTCATGTAACCTCTCCATTGTTACTTGCTATTTGGTAAGACACCATTGTCATATTTTTCTTTAATTCTTTAGACATTGTTTTCTCTAATAATTTAAATATATTGATTATAGCTAATTTAAAGTCTTTGTCTAGTGAATCCAGAATCTGAGCCCCATTCAAGGCATAATCTGTTGGTTGGTGTTTATCCTGTACATACTTTTCTGCTTTTTGCACACATCATAATTTTTTGATGGAAACTATTTTAGATAATATCTTGTAACAACTCTTGGTATTAGATTGTTCCACTTTCCCAAAGTTTATTGTTGGTGTTTCAGTTGTTGTTGTTTTTCTTATTGCTATTTCTTTGTTTAGCACTTTCTTGCATTAAATCTATAAAATGTGTATTCTCTGTAGTGTGTTCATAAAATTCTCTGTTTTATACTTTTTTTTACATGTTTAAGCCTCACTGCCTATTGGTCACATCTAGGTCAGCCAACTATTGGTCAGACACTTTCATTATGCGTATTGCCTATGAGTCTGTTACATCTTACTATGGAAATCTGCATGTGAAGGCACATCTTCCAATTTCAGGACATTAACAAGACAAATTTAACTTTAACCTCCTGACTGTGTGTGTTCTCCAGTTCAGTCAGAGTAAGCAACTGGGGTCTTTGGTGTTCCCAGGTCTTTCCTGGGCATGCACACAGCCTTGATCATAAACCCCCAAAAGTATGTCAGAGCTTTCCCTAAATTCATAATCATTGTCTAGTTTTCCAAGACTTTCTTTTAAATTCCAGCCCAGGCTTTTGTTTGCTCCAGTGGAAATCTCAGGCTTAGGTGGTCAAGATGTTGCTGCAGGTTGCTATTGTTTTAGTTCATGTCCTGGGGTAGATCCTCTGTGTCCTTTTGTCCTCCGCCCCTGCTGAGCTATGTGCTGAGTCACACAGCCACCACACTGAGAATAGAGAATTCTCAGGAAGCTGCAAATTAAACCAAATTATTGATTCTGCTCTGGATGAGGTCAGACCACTCCATTTTCTGCAGTGCTACTGGGTTTTGGCTACAAAGCCACTGTCTAGGAAGGGAGGGGTGTTGGAATATCTTCAAATTAAAACTTTAAAATGAACCTCATTATGTTACTGAGCGAGGTCCAGTAGTTTCTCTTAGTCAATTTTCAGTTCATTCTGTGATTTTGGTTATTTTTCATTTTTGTCAATTTGGCTAATTTCTGGAATGCTTGAAAACGGGTGCTTGAATTCAGTTGCTTTCCCAGCATTTCCACTGTTTTTGAGGGAGGCAAGTTCACTGAGGCCCTCCAGCCACTACTCCACTGGAATATCAAATTAAATCTTGATGATTTAAATTTCTGCTTTATACTCGGATTTTGAAAGTTTTGGGGTGTGATGTAGTTTTCCTCTTTACTAATCACAGCTCAGTTTTCCCTTTCACACTGACGGCTGAAGTACATACTCAGTTTGAGGGGATTTTTTGGTAGTTTCTATTTTTCTCTCCTTCCTTTACTCTTTTCTTCTCCTCCTTAATGCTGGATGTGTTGGTAATGGAGTCACAGAGCTGTCTTTCATCTTATATTTTCCATATTTTATGCTACTGCATTTTGAGAGACTCCCTCAACTTTAGCTCTCTCTATTCTGCTATAGCATTTTTATTTCAAATATGAGATTCATAAGTCACAAAATCTACTAATTAGGAGCTAGTTTTTAACAACTAGCTGCAAGTCTATCTAAGCACTCTGTGGAGACTAATGCACGTTCTACTTTAGGGATCTTGTCCTGGATGATTGTTACCATCACGGCTGAAGGTAAGCTGGAAGTCTGTCTCATGGAATAAGGGCTTCATCATTTCTAGAGATTCTTGAGACATTCAGAGCTTGATCACAGCTTCAGCATGAAATAAACCCTTTATTACCTCTGCCTCAGAACAAGCTCATGGGGAAGAAGGGATTGACTACCCCATAAACTCAAGAGAGTTTTCGAACAATTCTCCTGACAACTGAACCGCTGCACACTGTCAATCCCCACTCATTCACAGTGTATACATCGAGAACCTCCTGAGTGGGAATCACTCAATTAAATCTTTTTTAGGGTCTTCTGTCTTTTTTGGGTTATGGGTTCTTCTGTGAATTGATCCCATCTTTCTGCTTTTATGTTGATGGCACAAATCCCATTTCTACTTTTTCCCTACCTGTAACTCTCTGCCAATTCTAGGTTATTTTTGCACATGTAACAGACGTGTGTTGGTATTCTCAAGTCTTCTGAGAAGGGCACATGTGCTCTTATCCTTATAAAAACCATAGATTTAATACTCTCGATCTTACACTCAGGATGCTGAGCCTAAGCTTAGAAAACTCATCCTAGATAACAGACATCACCTTTATACGTGGAAGCCAGAGTTCTTTAACTATTGAGCTCATATTCTTATACTATAGGGCATTGAACTTGTATAAAAATTAGATAAACAATAAGTGGCACATAAAGATAAACTGCATTATAGGATTTTAAATTTCTCAATAACATATTTATTTAGTTTTGCTTTATTTACTTAAGGTTGGGACAAGTGAGGTAATAACTTATTTTCTTCACATCTTTATTCACCAATGTGTACTTTATGTTTAACTTAAAAATAAATTTTGGGGGCACCCGGTGGCTCAGTCGGTTAAGTGTCCAACTCTTGATTTTGATTCAGATCATGATCTCATGTTCATGCGATCGAGCCCTGCATTGGGCTCTGCACCGTCAGCTCAGAGCCTGCTTGGGATTGTCTCTGTATCCCTCTCTGTCTCTGCTTCCCTCTCTCTCTCAAAATAAATAAATATACATTAAAAATATTTAACTTTAAACTCTTTATACAAAATTAATGATTTTAAGAAAACACTCACAAATTATTCTCCAAGATTATAAAAGTTTTACAGTGTACTTATTAAAAGTACATGGAAACATCTCAACACATAACCTTCAAAACATTTCTCAAAATACTGTGAGTAGAAATCATGTCATTTTGATATCTTCTGTGTTAATATAACTCATAAGGAAGCCAATCTTTCTAGGTGAGATAATTTTTTCTTCAAATAACATGGCATTTTATGTCATTGTTTTTGAAACTATGTTGATCATTTCTTCTCTTTTGTGAGACTATGTAAGCAAATGATATTGGGAATATGATAATAAATACTATTTTTGCTAAATATTTATTTATAAACTATCAGTCATATCAAATTATTCCATGCTTTAGATTACTACCAATTATGGCAAAAATTGTATATATATGTAACTTACTTTTGGAAAATGAAATATTTTTTAAAATCTATGGACTAAAATGTAATGAATGCTTTCATTTGCTGAGTATTTTTGTTATTTTACTAAACTTATTTTTAACTAGTTAAAATTTAGTTAATTAATTGATTTTTAATTTTTTGGTTGCTATTATTTAGATTATGCAATTAAAAGTGTACAATTGTCGGAGTGCCCGTGTGGCTCAGTCAGTTGAGCATCTGATGTTAGATCAGGTCATGATGTTGTGGTACATGAATTCAAGCCCCACATCAAGCTCTCTTCTCTCAGCCTGTCAGCACAGAGCCCGCTTCAGATTCTCCTCTCACTCTGCCCCTCCCCACCGTGTGCTCTCTCTCTGAAAAAATAAACACATTTTTAAAAAAACAAAAGGGTACAAATGTCACTTATCATAAACAACTATAAATTTGAAGAATTGTCCAAGAAAAGAATGGGTGAGGAATTTAGAGTTGGAGGGACAAAAATAACATTGCACAAATACATTTTGAAAATCGCGTAATATCATGCTGATGTCTGTGATTTACTTCAAAATGTGCCAAGATAAGATGGGTTGACAGACAGTTAAAGGGATGAAGACACAGATTTGTGATAAAGAAGTACAGTGCAGTGTAAATGGTAGAATTTAGATAGCGCATATAGGGTGTTTACTGTGAATTATTAAAGTATGCTATATGCTTGAATATGTTCGTAATAAAATATTGAGAAAAATGCTTACAATCCTGCACTGTAAAGTAATGATCTAGTGTAATTAAGGAAATTATTTTATCCCTACCGACAAGTTCACAAATACTTCGAAATTCTCATGGCTTTAGTTCTGTTTCTGCTGCCTTGGTAACAATATTTATTTATATTTATATTTATATTTATATTTATATTTATATTTTTTATATTTTCCCAGATTTTTTTTTAATGTTTATTCATTTTTGAGAGACAGAGAGAGACAGAACGTGAGTGGGGGAGGGCAGAGAAAGGGAGACACAGAATCTGAAGCAGGTTCCAGGCTCTGAGCTGTCAGCACAGAACCTGATGTGAGTCTCGAACTCATGAACCATTGAGATCATGACCTGAGCCAAAGTCAGGTGCTAAACAGACTGAGCCACCCAGGTGCCGCTAATTTCTTAACCATAAGCCATCCTCTTGATGCATAAATCCAATAATGTTATATATGCTGGTATTCTCCTTGCTGTTCTCCTGTGATGGTACTTTTTTATTGCTCATGAGTTGCAATTATAAAGGTTACAAAATAGCAATTGTGCTAGCTTTAATTCTTATACAATTTCTATGTCAGCTGACGGATACACACCTGCATGGCCAAACAATCCTATAGAACTGATTGGTTAGTTTCATCTGTGTTAAATAGCCTCTGTATTTAATTGGTATTTTCATGGTTACCCTTAGAGGTATTATTATAGCTCGTTTTATAGAAGGAGATGGCGCCTTTAAAGAAGTTCTGTAACTTACCAGTGGTCATACTCTGTTATTATTTTTAAGTCTGGTCTTTCTCCTATACAAAAATGACTGTCCATAAGTTTAAGAAACACATTCAATGAATATTCTCTGAAATTAGCTCCTAATAAACAAATTCATAAAATATTTTTTAAAATACTATAAGAGTGGCATCTGGGTGGCTCAGTCAGTTAAATGTCTGACTTCAGCTCAAGTCATGATCTCATGGTTCATGAGTTTAAGACCTGCACCTGTCTCTCTGCTGTCAGTGTGGAGCCTGCTTTGGATCCTGTCTTCCTGTCTCTCTGCCCTTCCCTCCATCACTTTCTCTCTCTCTCTCAAAATAAATAAACATTTTTCAAAAATTGAAAAAAACCCACTATAACAAGAATGAGTAATATTTAGAAACAGATGGGTAACTAATAACTAGTAAGTATAATTAGCTGTATATATAACATATGCTACATTAAAATAAAGCCTAAATATTATAGTTAGTCATTGCATTGCATTTATATTTTTGCTTCATGTTGTCAACTAAGGACTCATTAGCACATTAGAAAAATTAGAAGAGAAGTAACATATCAAATGCTAAGCTGCTGTCAGCAGCTAGTGGTTGAGTTTCCACATTAGCCAGAAGAATATGGAACTGACAATATTAACATCATTCACCACTATTAGAGTATGTCCTGTGTTTTGAAAGATTGAGGAATCTAACAAAAGCTAAATATGGATAATTTGGGACAATGGTAATGCATCTTTTCGATGGTGATTTAAAGAGCAGTGTGAGTGGCTAGCACGAAGGAAATGGTCAATTAATCGGAGCGAGAGGGGAAAAGAGGAGGAGCTGTAGCAAGAGATAGAGAGAAGGCAGTTCCATGGATGCATCTGTGTTTAGGGAAAAGGCAATGATGGAAATGCAGAATTGAAAATTATGAATGAAGTTAAATAAAAGGAGTGGGTGAAGTTATGATGGTATTTGTCTAAATTGATGGTAGACAACTCAAAGGCAAGGCCATGTGAAATATCAATGCTTTAGAGAAACACAGTCGGAAAAGATCCAGCAGAAAGGGGCTATATCCACAGTTCCTTCTATAAGCAACCTATAGTCTAAGTGGAGGCAGTAAGTCCAAAGATAAATGTAAGACAGAAATGGGGTATCCTCAGAGCAATTCAGACAAAACGCTAAGGAGAAAAGTTAAGAGACAAGCATGAGCAGATATATAAGGCAAGAAAGAAGTCATCTTGTTAAAAGAAGGAGAGGGTCTGATACGCATATAGAGCAGTGTTACGGGAGACGTATAGTAGGAGGTCCGAGAAGGTGATTCCTTGGAAGATTTTGACTGTCAGGCTGACCTCCCCCCATGAATTTCATAGGTACAGGTATGTAACAGATTTATGCTAATTTTAATCCATCATTGAAAAATTATATATGGGTTTGCATTTCCATACCATTAGTAATTTTTTACTTTGGCATTTGTTATTTATCCTTTCCTTCACACTGGAATAATATATTTATAATTTATTCTGCCCCAAACATTGTTATTGTGAATTTCACCGTAGAGTAACTGAAATAATTTAAATTTTGAATATATACAAATATTAAGAAATATTAAAATAAAGGTAGTGAACCTTTCTGACGAGTTTAAAGCCACATAGTCAATATATTTTGGATTACTGAAAATTTGCATGAGCAAAGCAACAAATAATTCATTTATTCATTTTATTGACACATAGTAACATGAGGAAAACAGGAATTGATTTAAATAATATTTTTCTTCAGGGATTTGTATTCATATCCAAAGAGAGAGTAGATAATGGTAAAATACAATCAGAATTTAATTGAAATTTTGCCACTAAAATCTCAAAGTGATTTTATTCTTTTGGCCATGGGGGATATCCCAAAGGAAACAGATAATGTGTGTTTTTGCTCTTTTGTTTCCCCTAAATATTCTCCCCTTTGCTTCTTAATGGCATTAATGTAATTAGAGGTGGTTAATGTGATAAACCTGGATTTACCTTTGCTTCAATCTGCTTAGTATCTGGATTCTGAAACAAAAATTTGATTTTGCTCTTGCCATCATCTGAAGAACCTTTAAGCTGAGAAAACTTATACCTCCAAAGTACAGCCTAAAGGAAACAAAAAAAGAAACATATGCAAGTCAGCATGATGAATATCTACATTCGAGCCAAGAAATAGTTCCCTTTTAAGTAGTAAAAGTTAATCATATTAAGTTAGTACGATATCCCAGTATTAAAAAATCAATTAAAATATATTGTATATATTATATTTACATTTATATTTATACATATTACACATTTATATTTATATCCATATAATAATAATAATAAATATCTATACCAAAGGCTATAATTTATTATGCAATATATCCTTTAATTTCCAGAAATAAATTTAATAGCCATGAAATAATTATTTCAAAAAATATATGCAAATAAATCAATTTGAATATCCTGCTTTATATTATCATGAAATATCATCCAGTTCACTTAAAGCATATGTCTATGCTAGTGAATAAGCAAACCATTATTTGTTTTTTTTTCTATTAATAGAAGTGATAAGGTGATTTTGAATTGACAATTCTGTAGATATTCTGTAGTATTTTCTCTTAAAGCTCAAACAAATCATCTGTAGCTTTGTCAAGATAAAAGATCAGCCTGAGTAAATAATTATGACAAAAATTTACATAGCATCCTCATGAGAATGAAGTAGAATAAGCATTTTACAGAACTAGCCCATCTGTCTATCTCAGTCAATATGATTATTTGACTAAAAGCCTTCTTCCAATATTGCAGAAGCAAGTTTAGGCAGTATGAAATATACGTAAGAACCAATAACGTTAGTTACAACATAACCGTGCACTTCCTGTTTGACTAGACAGTGACATGGGACCCAATGACATGTCCAAAGATTTTTTTGTAAGTGATGTTCATGTATTTTTTTATTTTAGAAAAAAAAAAAAACTTAGAAGCTTGTACAGAAAATTCTTATCACACAATTTGCTATATTATTAATATCTCACAAAGTATGGTACACTGTCACAGTTAATGAGCCGATATTGGCACATGATCCCTAACTAGAGTCCACCATTTATTCAGCTTTTCTTAGTTTTAACTGAATGCCTTTTTCTTGTACAAGATTCCACCCAAGAATTTATTCATTGTGCCTTAGGCTCCACTTGTCTGTGACAGTTTCTCAGATCCTTGTCAGACTGCCCTTGGTAGTTTGAGGAGTACTGGCCAGATGCTTTGTGGAATGCCCCCTACCGGACTTTGATGTATTTCTCATAACTAGATGGGTCACAGATTTTACAGAAATGACATAAGACTCTGTCATTTTTGTCAATAATCCCAGTATATATTTCTAAAAGGTTTCCATTTAAAATGTTATTACAATGGAGTGAAGTATTAAACTTCATTAGGTGACCTTAACATGATCAATAATTCATTTAAACATAAAGATATGTGAATAAAAAGCATGGCTTTACATATGAATTCCATTTCTTAATATTCTTACCTATTAAAGTTTTTAATAATACTTTGCATGTTTCCAACCTTTTAAAATTTATTACCTCTTGTTTTGTATTCTTATATAGGATCTTTTCTGGAGAATGTTCCATGTACACTTGAAAAAAACGCATATTCTGTTCTGGTTGGGTGATGTATTCTGTGTATGTCTGTTAGATATAGTTAGTTATAGTCTTGCTCAGGTTCCGTATTTCTAGATTTGTCTTCTGTTCATTCCATTATTGAAAGTGGAGTATCAGAAATTTCTAACTATTTTTATAGAATTGTCTATTTCTCCTTATATGTTGAAAATTTAGCAAAGCTACTCCATAGTATGGCTGCCTCAGTATCCATTTAGCTTGGTCAAGTGGCCTGCAGGACCTTAAACTGCCATTAGCCCCCTGTGCACGTGTATGCCCTAGAGAGCAGCCACAGAGGCAGAAACATGTCAAAATCCTGATATGACTCCCCAACAGCCCTGCGAGCAACATAATCCTGTCTCCTAGGGTCTACATGCCTTGCGCACCACTTAGATAAGACCCCTGTCTGGCTTACCGAAACCTTGCTCTTTGGGTATGAACTGACCAACCCAGCCTTAGCCCAGGAACCCTCAGACACATCACCCATGGGCCCTAAGAAAAGGCATGCACCCCAGGTCCTGTCTCGCTGTCTGTACTCTTCTTTGACCACTACGTGTGGTTCCTCAAGGCATGTCATGTCTTTCCTCCAGGACTTGTGAGTAAAAAACTCCTGTATTTCAATTTCTCTTAAAGTCTGTTGTCAAAGTTGGGGCTCACCATCTGGAACCCGTGCTCCACTTAACAAATGTTAATTTAACAAAGTATAACACTCCAATTCTGTCAGCGTTTAATATATTTGGGAACTCTGATGCTTGCTGCCTATTATAATTATTAAATCTTTTTGAATTAATCCTTTTATCAATATATAATACTCTTTTTGTCTCCTGTAACAGTGACATCAAATCTATTCTTTCTTTTATTGGTTTATCCACAAGCTCTCTTCTGGTTCCATACTTTGTATGGAATATCTTTTTACATCATTTTTATTTTAATCCACTCGAGTCTTTAGATCTAAAGCTAGCCTCTTATAGACAGTATGTAGTTGGATTATTTTTTAAAAGTGTATTCTGTGGTGAGGAGGAAATTGCAGTTATTGCTTAACGATTACAGAGTTTCTGTCTGGGGTGAGGATAAGTTTTAGAAACAGGTAGCATGAATCAATTAATGCCATTGAATTGTACACTTAAAATTACTAAAATGGGAAATTTGCTATTATTTTAACACAATAAGAACAAAACTTTAAAAAATCATTCTGGAAACAATATATCTCCAAAATCCACTCACAGTAAATGCTAATTAAAATGTTTCCACTTTAACAAGTATAATGAAATAACAAAATCATAAATTGCTTAAAAATAAGTATGAGAAAATTATCAGTAATGACACTAATTAATTTCTACAGCATGTTTTGATTCTTTACTTATCACCAGACAATTATAAAATGGTTATTTTATGTTAAGTATTTGCTAGGTTTAGGTAAAAAAGACATTTCACCATCCTGAAGACATTAATCTCTCTACAAATAAATGTCTTTCCTTTCATTCTTACTATGGGACTACACAATTTATAAAGAAACAATATCCAATATTATAAATTGTCATAAACGTTTCTTTACATCTATTATTACACAGAACTATTTAGCAATAAAATTATCTGGGACAATTAATTTTCTGGAAACAAAAAGTTAAACCTTTAACTCACAAGTTCCTCTAAATAAAATTCCTTCTGTTTTAAAGAGCGAAATAATTTAAACAATCCACATCATAGGAATACTACATAATGTAAGTGAATATTGAATAACTTTGAAAAGAGAGAGTTCTAGACTTGGGAGTAACAAGAAATTTTATACTCATTATGTACAAGTAATGTATATGTACCAAAATGAAAAGGAAAGCAACAAACTTAGTGGCATGTAGCAGGATATATGGTATAGTATGACTGCAAACATAAAATAAGGAAAAAGATAATTAATATTATAGAGAGGTCATTTGAGAGAATGAAAAACAATCATTATTTTTAATAAATATGACAGCACTTTTGATCTAATTAGAAATAAAGAATACAATAGCATTAAAATGACCCACCTTTTTCTGAACATCGAATAAAAATCACTGAAAATTATAATAACTAAAGCTAGCAAGGTTATATTGAAACAAATATTTGCATAAAATTTCTAGCAACAGAATTCTTTAAGACAATAATTTTATTATTTATTTTAAGCCTTAAAAATATTAATATTATTTGATCCAGAAATCCCATTTCTAAAAATTAACTGTAAGGAAATATGACATATGAAAAACAAAGGAAAGTGTAAAACACATTATTAGTAAATATCAAAAATGGAAATTCTGAACTTTCCGCATTAAAATAATGCTCATTTTTCTATATTCGCATAGAAAAATGCAAAAAATATAATGGTAAGGAATGGTAGGGACATGAAATATCCTTTATATTAATCATAGATGAGATAATCATATTAAAACAAAGGAGCTTATAAAAGCCTAGAGGGAAAATGTCTGCCAAACTATAGCAATCTTATGTAGCTCAGGTCCAGGTGTTAACTTACTATTAGATCAGCAACTTTATTTTTAGCTTGTTTACCTGTAACACTAACAGCTTTCATATTCTCACATGATAATTTCAAATAACTCTGAAATCATATGTCATATGAAGTCATTGTAGTGTAAAATGGGAAGTTACTATTTCAACTAGATGGCCTTTCAAGAGGTCAAACAGACGTTAGAAGCTCATTATTTTAAACAGAGTAACAAAGTTATTCTGGGTAAAAAAAAAGGCATTTATAGACACATGAAGGAGGTTTGGAAACTTTTTAGAATATGGAGCATGAATCCTCGGCTGTGAGTAGGATGGTCCAAAGATGAATAAAGTAGTCAATGAGTCTAATAAGCAACAACCGAAAGATGTGTCAATTAAGAGGTAATGATACTAAGTTAATATCATAACAACTTCTGTGACAGATGATGGCCTGATTTATCATGGTAATTACCCCCTAATGTATACAAATGTTGGATCACAATGCTGTGATCCTAAAACTTATATAATATTGTATGTCCACCACACTTCAACAACAACAAAAGTAAATCGGTAGCAAAATAAAGCATGCACTTAAAACACTTAACATGGCACCTGGAAAATAGCATTCAATAAATGTTTGTAAATATTAAACAAACAAAAGTTAATGCAGTAACTTTGTTACTTTGGGAATTGGTAATCCTCATAGAAATTCATTAAGGCCAATTTGGAGGAATCTGAATCTGAAAATATTACCAATAAAAGTTTCATAGGCCCAAAAAGGGGCTTAATTCAAGAACTCTTTGGCAATCTTATTTCTTATGCCAATATTTCATTTTTAAGCTTCTGATAAGCATGATGCCCACTATGTTAAGAATATTAATGATGAGTAGACATCACTGTGTTTTATAACATGTTATTTATATCGTTATGGTGAGTACAACAGTGGGTTCCTTGTAGCTGGCTCTATGGCGGACCAAGAGAGGATGGTGTTGGTGAGATGTGTATGGAGAGCGGAATTGCTTGTGGCTGTTTAAGAGACTTTGATGTTCTTAGGAAGAAGATGCTAGTGAAGAATGACAGGAGTGGTTGTTCTTTGCCTCAAGACCTTTCCGATCAGGACAGAAAGTAAACCAAGATGCAGTGATAAGTTCTCTATAAAATACAAGCAGAATTTTGTTGGAAAAATGATCTAGCATGATGTCACAATAAAACTTTAAAAAATAGATGAAATTTTTGTCTCCAGTTTTTTTATTATGGAAGATATATGTATACACACACACATATATATGCATATATATATTAATATACATATATATGTGAATATATATGTATATATACATTATATTCACAGTGTAATAATCACTAGTTACCAACATGGAATGAGATGAGGAGGATTATAAAGATCAGTAACCCCTCCTCTTTGATCACTTATTTTTGGTGCCCTCTTCTCCATATACTGACTTAGTTTCCATTACCAGTACGATATTAAGATCTTTTCCCTATTATATGGGGTGACCTATTATAATGTCTATATCTCAGAAAAGGTAATGCATTTTGGAGGCAAAGTACTGAAATAAAGATAAATCCTGACCTAAGAGGCGAGAGTATTGAAATGTAACCCAAACTTTATGCCCTACTTATAAGTTACATGACCTGGGACAAGATTCTTAATTAATTGGAGTGTGAGTACATTCTGTCATAAAGTAAAAGTAGCAATAGATCACTATCCTACTGAACGGGTGACTGTGATAATGGATGAGATGATAATGTGATGCAATTGCTTTGTAAATAGCAGGGTTGTCTTCCTATTAGTTAAAATTAGTTTAGTAGAGTTTTTGCAATAGAACAGTGGAACGTGGCAAATTTTGACGTGAGAAGACCTCCGAACACAGGTAGCAATAATCGTGATGATTCTGGGAGAATATGAAAGCAGAGGTGAGAACTTTTAGAAGACAAAGACTGCCTTCCAAACCCGTCTGTAGTCTTCCATTAAAAACAAAAACAAAAACAAAAACAAAAACAAAAACAAAAACAAAAACACCTTTATATTTAGTTTTAAAATTAAAAAGTTACTTGATCTTAAACACAAGCCACAAAGTACATTGCATTTTGAGAAAACATGTCCCAGTAAATGTCATAATGATTTCTCATTGCCATCAATGGTATTGTATAGACTCCTGGTTCTAATTCTATCGGGTCTGGAAAACATCCTCCCTCTCTGTCTGCTCCTATGACTTCCTTGTGTTTCTTCCTCTTATCTGCATAAAGCTTTGATGTGTCATGGCCCTAGAGTCAGAGCAAAAGGGGGAGTGAATAATGGAAGAATCACATGGAACTAGTGAGGATGGGGAGAATTTTTGACCGTGAGTGCCTAGACCCTTTCAGAGACATGTTTATTCATTATTTTTCATTTGTTTCAAAACCTCTGAAATGACAATATTTTTTGTCATGCTGTGTAATGTTTCCATCCAACTCTGCCCCCTCAATAGGCGACACAGGTCCCTCCACAGATCCACACTTGACAGAGAAAGCCAGGCTCATCATTACACCACCCTCCTTTCCAGAGTACTGCTGTATTGAAATACTGGCTGATAGGGGAATATCACACCAGAGTGTTTTCCTGGTCAGCACAAATGGCACGTGCAGGGTCCCTGCTTTTAAAGTTAGGGCACTTGGACAGGGGATCTAACAAGGACAACTTGTATCTGCAGGTGTTATGTGGTGAGAAGTATTCATTATTTCCCATTTGGTGTACTTCCTGCATGCTGCAACTTGTCTCCTGGTATCTGAGAAGACTAAAACTGTCAGGGAATTTGTCAGAGGGGTCAGTGGAAACTAGGAAATTCTAGATGGTAGTACATAAAAGATGCACGGGAAAAAGAAGATGAGTGGGGGGTCTGTAGGGTTTCTAGACAGCAATCTGAAAAGATAGAGGTCTTACTTATTTTATGATTGAAATTTTTCCCCCAACGAATTTCAAAGCAGCTCCATTCTTAACATTTAGGTCTTCTAGAAATATTAATGCCTCCAAGAGTCTTTTCCTTTCAAAATATTAAACAGCCCTTCTGAGGTCTTCCGTTTCACAATACCTTGCTGATTTCCTTCTTAGACCTAACTGTAGTCTGTGAGCATCCTGCAAGTAGTTGGTCTGAGTTTTACTTTTAACAGAGTAGCTGGTATGTGGGACACGATGGACCTAACTTTTGTGAAATACACGCATCAAGGCAGAATCAACGTTAAAGAAGAAAAATCTTCCTTCTCTTCCCTCTTATGTGGTTGTCATGGCATCGGAAAGTTGGGGAAAACCTACTCAAATGAGAATTTTATTTAAAAATGTGGAATTTCCAATGTTAGAGCAGGCAACATTTTAACAACCAGAGATCAATAATGTCGCTGGATTTGGCAAGCCATGGTCTCTGTCTTATCCAGATAACTTTAACCAAAGGGCCCTATTTGGGGTTGGGAAATTCTTGCCACCAGCTGGAAGCTTCATCTGTTGAAATTGATGGAGATCAAGTGCAAAAGGGGTAAGAAAAAGAAAAAAGCAGAACAACAAAAAAAAAAACCAAACACCACTAGCAATATATAAAGAAGTTTCTGAATATTTTCCAAGTGTGGAATTTGTCCCAAAGACTTCAGTATAAATAATCACAGACTAGATTTTCACTTGCCCAAGACTTTCCATGGATGAATGCTTCTACCTGCTCCTGGAGAAAAAGGTCAAACATGGTCAAGTACATTTGGTGAGGTTCATTAGCACAATAAAGTCTGAGGATATTTTCAGAAATGAAACTCATTTAACTTAGTTTAACCAGGTAGTTTTCCCCATGGAATACATTTAAAATAAAATGGCACTATAAAATAAAATGTTTAATGAATTTAAGTATTGTAATAAGAGATCCAAAATGCCTTCTTGATTTATTAAAACATTTGTTTTTGATAGTCAAAAACAGTGTTTAACTCAACATATTCTTTGATTACATGGGATGATAAATGTAAAATGTATGTGGCATTTTGAAGATATGCTTAAGTATTTTTAAGTGCCTAAAAGTTGCAAGTAAAGTTACTACATGCACGAAGAAAGAACAACACATCGAATCACAGCATTTTCAATATTGTAGTGATAATAAAGTCATTGAAGACAGTCAAAACAAAAAGCAAGTAGTATGAAAACATATAGTAAAATCTTAATGACCAAAGTATTATCACAATTAAAGATTATGAAAAAGAAACTCTGCAGAACAAAAATCATTTGCCTTTTAGATACTCTTTATAATTAATACATTTTTTTAAAACAGTGCAGGCAAACCTAAATGCTAAAAACCTCTGGTCCAGTCCATTTGGGGTTTATAATTTAAGGTCATTGTTCTCAAACCAGCGTGTAATCCTTATAAAATGCACCTACAAATGATGACTGGACATGAAATGTGGCTCTATCATCAAGCAAAATATTTCACGTGAGGATAATGAGGCACGTAGCACGTAATCTATCATTCCTTCCTGACACTGAGTCACTTGATGGGTAAACATGTGAACGGACCATAAGTAATATAAAAATACTTTGTTGAGTGCCTGGGAAGCATTCTGCGTGTCTGTTGTTGTCCTTCCATGGACATACTATTACCATGAGCATGGAACTGTTCTAGGTAAGCTCTTTCATGCATTTCTTCTAATCCCTCCAGGAGTTATGCAATAGCTACAGTATTTCCACTTTCCAGGTCATACGATTAAAGAAACAGCATAAGCAATGATAATATTTCACAGTTAGTAAGTGGGAATCAAACTGAACTACGTCATTCTCCATGCTCCATATTCCTGCTTTTATCCCAAGCTGCATCTTTGATCTTCTATAATTATGTGGCTAACTGAAAAAATCATGGACCCAGTTACTGAGTATGACAAACTATAAATGAACTTTCACTGCAAGTGCCTGACTCTTGTCTTAAAATAGAAGAGAGACCTAGAGATGCCACCCAGTGTGAAACACTAAACCCAGGAAAGTACTGATTTTCTCAAACATAGTGTGCTAAGAAGGAAAGCTGGTGAAAGCAAGATGAAAGGGGCCAGCCAGATGTCCGAGGCTGGATACTCCCCTCGCGTGCTTTTGGCTTGGTAATCTTGCTTGCCTCCTGCATTGGCCAACCGCCCCCGTAGCACAACTGATAAGTGCCCCCTCCCCTTTTTCTTTTTTTCTTTTGAGCCCCCGCAATCCCATCCATAACAAGAGGCTGACACCAAGGCTCTGGGCTCAGCCTTTGGAGGTGACTCTGCTGGGTCGGCACCGGTGCAAAATAAACAGTATTTCCTGATTCCCCAAGGCATGTCACTTGTTTCTTCCTGGGCACTGAGTATTTGCTGTATCATGTTCTGAGTCATTGTTTCTTCTTCATACTGCTTTGCTATTTTGAGGTGTTTTTCACTGCCTCTACAAGTTGAAAGCTTTCTGTAAGCTACTCATCTGTTTAAGACCCATTGCTAGAATTGGCTTAGACTTGGGGAATGTTAGTGATCTAAAGAACTTTCGACGTTTGTGTAATTCCTTGAGGGATACAACCAAGTGACTCAGGTTAGTGAATGAATTCCCATTTGTATAGCACCAAGAATGTCTTAGATGCAAATTATTCAAAAATATAATTCAGTGGTTACATATAAATGGAAAATCAAGCTATGCACATGACAGTGAAAAACTTACATGTTGAACCAAAAAAGGCAAAACCATCTCAACCACGAACTTTCTTAGTCTCCATATCTGTTCACAGTTTGCCAGCACTGATTTTTCATGCCCCACAGAAAAATCCCTCTTTAAAAGAACAGAAACAACTTCTACCTAAAAAGGTAATGTAAACATCATGTCATCTATCTTATGAGAAATAGAAGTAGAATATTTTACCAGATGGGGGGCAAAAACACCAGAAAGAACAACCTACATATATATTACAACAAAAAGGCTTTGAAAGCAGGATATAATTTGACTCTTCCTAGAACACCGAACACCTGGCCATTGACATTTAATTCATGTTTGCCCACCAATAACCACACATACATTCTTTGTTTCCTTGCCAATTGTCTTGATGGGCCTTCAAGTCAGGCAGTAAATCAAACCTTCCACTCGCCCTTATTCCCATTTTGCATAAGTCTTCCACTTTGGCAAGAAGCCCAAGCATACGTATCGCCTCTTGCCTTCAATCTATCCACCCTCCCCAACCCTGAAATTAATTCACAACAACTTTTAATGTTTTCAAAGAGGCTCTTCCCTTCTCCTTTTTGTGGGTGTGCTAGCAATCATATTTGGTGGAAAACCAGAAGAAACGTCTTGAAAACTATTTTCCTTTACACACCTTTACACTTCCCATTTGTTCTCCATGCGTGTAAAATTTATCTTAATTAAATGTGTCTTGGGGCCTAATTACATTTTTACTTCAACGCCATACGAATGTTAAAATTTTATAAGTTTGAATGGTGATGACAGAGGGATAAAAAGAGCAAATTCGAAAGATCACAGAATTAGATGAAAGCTTATGCCTTTCACTTATTTCTTTAGGTGATATCATATTCATCGATATACTCATTACTAGTCGTTGAATTACTTCTGTGTCTTTGAACTGTGCTTGAGTCTGGATCAGAGATTACAGTTAATATCTCCACCCGACTTAATTGTAATACATTATGTTAAGTGCTGTGCTGGGGTACACCTACAATTCTCTGCTTTTCAAGAAAGGACATCAAAATCAGACGGGTGAAAGAAGGCTTTCTGGATGAAGATTCGCACTCGGGGGTGAATGTAAATTGTGGGGGTCTTATGTGTAAAAGCGTGGAATATGGCTGAGCCTCCAAATGCTGGGGGGGGCACGGGGGGCGGGGTAGGATGCAGGAGATAATGCTAGATTACAGGCAGAAACCAGAGCATTAAGAGGCTTCTATACTATGCTAACAAATATTGTCTAAAGGCAGTAGGAAGCCACTAAAGTAATTTAACAGGAGAAACTGGAGACATGGCTGAATTTACATTTTCGAAGTACCATTAATCTGGCAATTGTGTGAGAGATGGACCAAAGGGTGATACAAATCTATGTCTTTATAAGGCCCTCGCTTCTTGCCACAGTATCTGAAAGTACCCAGTTCCAGATGTGTTTTCATTTAACTGTAGATTTCTTGAGAGGAGGGACCGCATCCCTGGTTGGATACCTAGTGTCTACCTGTGGTCAAGGCAGAGTTAACGCATAAAAAGAGTCTGTCCAATAAATAAATCTAAAAGGACGATGTGGGTGATATTGCAGAAACCCAAGTGAGAAGGAATGACCCAACTCAGTTAGCAAACCTCATCTAGATTCATTCAGGAGGAGTTGTTGAGGAAGAGACAGGAGGGGAGAAGACAATTCAGGCTTCTTTTGATAACTAAGAATGGAATGCAGAAGAGTCATACCAAAATGGACAGCAAGTTCAGTGTTGGGCAGACTGTGTTGAGATGTGTTTAACATGCAGCCTTAGAGATCAAGACGTATACCTGAGCTGTAGTTAACAGCACAGAAATTCATTATCGGGCCAGCTGCCTAAATTAAAGACTGAGTAAAACAGCCCAATCAAGCTCAGAGTTAGTCTATCAAACATATTTTACTTAAATTTATTCCCCTCAAACGGACTCTACCTACAGGGAAATCTAGGGAGAAGTAAAAACAATTTAAAAACCAGAAAACGTGTTTTTAAAATTCAGACTTTGTGAGTCACTTTAGAATAGCTTAAAGTCATCAACTGATATACACAGAGTACTTATTTTAATCACATCCATGAAAAATGCTACAAAAGACTAATCAAAATATATGTGAGAAAGAATGCGCTAACATGTTTCCACCTATACGTGGACATGATGTGGCTATTTGTTATTATTAACATACTGATTTTCTTTTGAGAAACCTTGTATGTCATGTGCATAATAAGAACTGGCAAGAAATTTTGGTCTTGTGGGTATGAATTTCTCAGATCCTTAGGGTTTCGGTTTGTTATTGTTGTCGTTTTCTGGCAACATAATAAAATTCAGCCATACTCTGAGTTCGTATTACCAATCCTCTATGCAAATCAACTCTTTTCTAGTTGTTTCTTTTTAACATGTCTGCACAATCAGCTGCCAGCTCAACGGATAGTAACAGCTATAGAGAGAAAAAGAAATGAGTTCCCCGAGATGTTGCATCCAAGCCACTGTGTCTGTGCCGTGTAATCAGCATTTCTGTTTCGTCTCCAGGTTGACTGCAAGTTCCTCCTCTGACAGAGATGAAGCACGTTATTAAAGACCTGCTAAATTAATACATAAGTATCGGCGTATCTTTATTTTTGAGGCAACACCATCCTTCACATTAACTAATTTGATTTCTAAAATTTAATTATGAACTTTATTGGTATGAATCCATTATTTGTTTTTTCTCTCCCTGAGCCTGATAAAAAAAAAATCCCAAAATTCAAAGACATTTGTATTTCTAGAAATTGACGGCTTACCTCTTTTTCAGGTTTATTAAGTTTCTTAAAATTCTAGTTCTGATAGTTTCCTTTTGACTCAAACGTCAAAGGCATCACTTGGGAAACTACTGCATTCATTAAAGTGGCCACATAATGAATTACCCTGGGATGCACCGTCTTCTTTTTTTGCACGGCAACATTTCGATTTAGGTAAAAAGACCATACAATTTGGCAAGCAGTTGAAAAGAGTCGGAATTGCATATGAGGGCATGTGTGAATGTAAAGTTTTGAATGGGTCTACACAGGGTGGGATATATGAGGGATCCCAGTTTTAGAGCCTGATGAGTTTGGAATAATTTCATATGTCAGTTGATTGGTAAATGAAACCTGCCTGCCAGAAATGTGTTTGTATTAGAGACCAAGAAGTCTCTTGGGATAGAAGGCATTCTGAGATGAGTAAAACCAGTTGCGCAGCATTGCAGGGTATAGGGGAAAGCCATCAGAACTACACCCTGGAATTTTAAGTTTCCGATACAGTATTTATAGTATCTGCATCCTATGGTATATCACATTACACGGGAGGGTGTTTTCCCAAGAAACTTAGAAAAGTCACTTAACTAATGGAAAAGTAAGATAGCATCCTTCTCATTTTTACAATGAACATAGTAACTCCTCGGTGACTTCTCCAGAGCTACTTTCACGAAAATAATGCAACAGATGTCCTGCAAATCTGCTCCTTTTCCAGTATATTTCTTTTTTCCTACGCCCTTGCTCAGGTCAGAAACTCTGGTGTTGTACTTAGCTATATCTGCTCTCCCTAAGCACTCCTGTGTATCCTTATTATGAATTCCCGGCCACTCTGCATTCTCAAAGCCTAGTCTACACCTCCTCTAACCCTTTCCCTCCCAACCTCAGCTCGTCTTTGTCTCCAAAGCACCACAAGGGGGCCGGAGTCATCATGGCTTGCCTCGTGTTACTAAGACAAGTTCTTAGTGGCTTTCCACGGCCCTTGGTGCTCTGAGCATCTCAGCCCCCGTCTGCCTCGTCCCCGTAGCCAGGATTATTGCAGTGTACCTTTGAGGTGCTCTCCCACAGTGGCCCCGGGGGACCTGCCCTTTAACTTGGTGGCAGCCTCGCGCTTCGGCCAGTGGGATTTTGTGATTGCCCCGGCAGCAGGGGCATGCTCCGGTTGGTTCTCCTTCTGCCCACCACCCCAAGTGCAGACTGGCAAAGGAGCCCTGTGCAGATCGCTCGCCCGATCCCACACAAACGCGTGAGAAAACAGGAAAAACAAAATTACGGCTGTCGTCGTGAGTCTGTGGCCGTAGTTAACCGACGGGAGTGCCAGCTCTTTGCTGTAAAGACCATGGCTCCTTACGGGGCGGGGGGGGGGGGGGGGGGCGGCTAGCCACTTTTGACCACGGCTCTCATGCTCTCACTCTCCTGCTCTTGCCCTCTGGTCCTGCCCATCATCTGACCTCTCAGGGTGTTCACACATGCTGCTTCATCTGCCTCCACCCTGGGCCTGGCTAGCCACTCATGACCTAGGAATTTCGGGGCGAAATGTAATTTTCTCCAAGTGCCACCCATGGGCCCTTAACCTAGTTACATGCCACCCTGAACTCCTTTCGCTGAGAACCACGACCCTCAGGATTACTTGCTTAATGTCAATCTTCTCCTTCTCCAGAACAAAGACCTTCATGAAAGCAGAGACCCACAAGGACTGGATTGTAGCAGACAAACGTGTTGATTGATCCAGAATTCGAAAAACACCGTGGCGTGTTGGGGATGGCAGCACGGGAAGGAGCAAGGTGTGGTCGGTGCGGGTGCCCTGCCTTCCTCACAACTACCCGGCCGTGGGAAAGAAACGTAGGCGGACACCTCTTACGCAACCCTCACTATGCAACCCTCCCCATATCCATTCATGCAAACTTTGCAATAATCATATGGAAAAGATGTCATTCGCATTTCTATTCTAGAAAGTAGGCTAGAGCATTTATGCGATTTGCAAAGGTCCTGAAGGTGTTAAGGGCCAGGGGACAGAGGCAGCTCATTAATGAGTTCTGAGAAATCTGAAAGAGAAGGGGGGGGGGGGGGACATGATGGATTCCTGGGATTAGATGAAAAGACAGGATCTATGGTTGAGACAAAACCCACCGAAAGATGGGCTGGTCATATTAATGCTTGAGGACGTCAGAATCTATACTTCATATTTGACAGTTTACCATGTCTTTCTTTTTCAAAAACCTATCTCACTTACTTTTAGAATAATGCTGCAAGACAGACGCATAGCTATTACTATTATTCCCATATCCTATGTGGTAGTTTCAGAGGTTAATACATTATAGTAAAAAATTCCATAAAAACCAAAACTGATGATTGAAGAAAAGACAATCTAAGATAGAATGAGAAAATTTTAAGGCAGATATTCTTAATAATGAAAAAAATTTTTCCAGAAAAAATAAAATATATCAAAAGGCCCAGAAAGGAATTAGAATTTAAAAATTTTAAGAGGCTGAGGAAGAGGGGGGGAAAAGATAGAAAATGGAAAAAGTATACAAAGCATATTAGCCAAAGAATTTTTTACTCTTACCTGCTTTTGTTCTTTATATACTTTGAATTATAAATACAGGCAATAAAGCATGTATTAGTTTCCACATTACCTTATAATGTCCTTATATTGCAAGAAATGAATAAAAAAAATCCAGGATTTTACTATTCTGTTACATTTAGCTGATATACTGGCATGAAAACTTGGGTTAATATTTGTCTTTCAAACATTTTACTTTAGGGCTATCTTTGAAATGCTTGAGGGTTAAAAAAAATTACCTGATGGATTGTTTCCCTAAATGTCTGAGTTTGTTTTGCAATAAATGCAATGTTCTTCATTCTCCTAAAAGCAAAGAAGAAATAATTTATCTGAAGAAGAATGTAAAAATTCCATGAAATAGAATTTGATGTCTTTGTCCATGTTTGGGGGCTATAAGTTACACAACTGGAGAAGAAAAATGACTGAAAAATATTGTAAAAAGGAAAAATGCTAAGGTTTATGTGAAAATCATTGTAACTATATCATAACATATGTATATTTAAGATTGAGGTTTATATGAAAATCATTGTAACCACATCATAACATATGTATATTTAAGATTCCCACTTATGTAGGAGACATTTCTAGAAAACATTCATTTAAATAATTTCAAACTTTCTTTTTGGATTTTTAGTGTCAACCTTTGATGTGAAATAGTTGAAATATTATAGGAAAAAATAGCATAAAATAAAAGAAATAAAGTTGAATTCCATTTTGAGAGGTTCAACCTATGGGATTCATATGATAGTTACGTTATAATTATTAAACACTTTTTAGGAAAAGTCAAACATATAAGGAAATGTGTGTGTGCATGAAGATCCTCAATCTTTAGGAGAAACAGTAGCTCAAAGCTCCTAATAATTAATGACCTTCAACTTACCCAGCCCATATCAAAGACTCTTGAAAATGAAAAGTGTAAATATAGGTCATGTCAACTTCCTTTCAAATTTTACCCTAAACACTGTAGAAATCAATGTCTACTTAAAGTTATAAATGGATTAAGTAGATTAAGATACTTCATGAATCAGTATGTTAACGATGAATTTAACTCTGAAGCACAATTATTTCAGGAGACAAAGTCCTCTAATTTTATACAGAACATCTCAAAACCATGAAGGATGTGATTTCAGTTAGGGTGACGTTGTCTTTTACTCCACAGAATATAAGTTCCTAAAATGCAGTTCACTGTGCACATGTATGGGTTTTACAAATTTCCTCCAGATAATGTTTCCAATCTATAATCAATGAAAATTAGTATTGAGTACAAAAGAAAACATAAAATCACTATAGTAGCTTCTAACATATGACAGAGTCAATTCTTCAAAAATGTTACCTTTTTATTTCATAATTATCTGCATAGATCTGTTAGCCAATCATTATTTCAAAAATGTTTTTAATACGCTGTTAGTACTGACTCCTAGACATCCTGTGGTAGAAAAGCCTTTGAAGTATGTTATCCTAGAATTTCTCAAGGTCAACTATTAAAGCATGTTTTAAAAAACTATCAGCAACAATTTTAGGGAACTAATGGCTTCAGGGACTGTCCGGAAAACAGTAATATGAGTAATATTGTCTTTTACTTTTCCCCCGGGGTAAGAGGATTTACAGTGTCGCACACATTGCAATGGACATTTACATGGGATGAGCTCCAATTATAGCCAATGGAGGCTTTGAGGTTGGCTTATACCATGGGCTGCAACATAAGGGCAGAGGGGGAGGTCTGAGGTGTAGGATCCAATACCTTCAACTTCATTTTAACCATTAGAGCTAAGTGCTATCCGACACAGATAAAACTAACCCTTCCTCATTTTTTTTATTTTTACAAAATTTCATGGTTAAAAAGAAAAGTTTGAAAGTTGTTCTTCTAAATTATCAAGGGGAAGCAAAAATTAATTCCATTAATGCCCTGTGATTCAGTCTTGCCTCCATCCAATCAATGCCATCTGGATACCTCCGCTAAAATGAGCTTTCCATAGTTAAAATCAGATTTTGGTGAAACTTCTTGGACCGTCATCAGGGGACCCGGTTTCCACCTCTAGCATTTTCTCCATTTCCTTCCTTGTAACTTATCTTTCATGATATTGAATATCTCTTCTGTGCATACACTGATCATTTTCACCCTCAACTTGTAACAGCGTGTTTGACCTTGTTTACCATGCATTCTGTTTTCTCTGGAACGTCATAGGGTGGGGGATGCCCAGAGGAGGACAGATTTTGAGAATTTGGAATCTCGGATTGCCCAGGTTTTCTCCATCTCAGTCATCCACTGTTCTACTGGGTTTGTGCTGCCAACACTTCTGATCATTTCCTTCCTGTGTCTCAAACCCTTCAAAGGTCCTTCTGTTCTTACAATCAGATGTAAATTCTTTACTACGATGCCTTTCATAATCTGGTTCTTGGCTACCTGAAACTTGATCTCTCGTCTCGTCTGACCTCAAATTCAATGTTCTTCCTTACAGATTTGTCTGGATGATTTTACCCTTGGTGTCTCAATATCTAGAAAGCTTTCCTAGAGCACCCAAGACTGATATTTATATCCTCCTGTTATCTTTCAATAGACAGTAAGTATCCAGTTAACCACTTAATGTTACTACTAAGGGCTCTGTTTGTATAGGAAATTCATTAATGGATACAAATGATTAATGCATATGTGCATGTTTAAAGGGATATAATGGCAACAAATCTATACTTTTAGCTATGGGAACCATATTAGTATTGCAACATCATACTTTTACATAGTAGTGAGAAAACCTTGTCTAACACTGAAAAGGCTACATTTTAATAAGGAGGAAGATTACAGAGAACAACCTGAGCTGTTATATGGCAATAAGTTTCTAAGAGGGACTCTCCCCAGCAACACTAAGGGAAACAAAAGAATGTATAACCTCCTATCATGTTGCCAATGTAAACGGAAGTGTGGGGAGTACTATACTATTCAGTGTGTTTTGTACCGTCCGGAAATCCAGGGAGAAGGTTTTCCCCAGGGACATTCATGCCCAAGGGACAAGCAGCGAGAATGAGCTTGACATTCCCAGACCTCACTGCTTCCAAACCCGTAGCAGTCTAGGGTAGACGAAGGTCACGGTGACTCTATTCTCTTACTACGAGAATCTCTGATCCAGTCTTCTAACGAATTTTTTCAATGCTGTTTATTTTATTAAAAAAAATGTCTTGTAAGAAATGATAAGTATGGTTGCTTTTTTTATGTATTAATGCAGCAAATGTCCCCTTTGCCCCTGTACTAACAATGTGGAACTTGCTCCACACGGAGCTCAATTAACCGCTTAGAACACCGTCCTTCCCTTTCCTGGTATCTGTGCTTTATCATAAGACCTTTGGTTTGCTTCCACTGTCACTGCAAGGCTGAGCAAGATGTAGACAAAATGTGAACAGCTAGAGGGTATCAGTAGTATTGTTGTCATAGCCTTCTCGAACCCAAACATTTAAAAAATCTGCTGGACATATACTCTTAAGGATTTTTTCCACAGGCATATCAAGTAGAGAAAATAACATCATTTAATTATTTTAATAAACTACTGGAACAAACACGTTTTAATGACAATGTAACAATTATCCTTCTTTTTTTTCTTTTTGTATTTAAAAATAACTTTGGGGCTTATTCCATGGAGGGAGGCCACCTTCCTGCAGTAAGGCCAGCCCAGTGCTTTGTCAGGACTCTCCTGGCTTATGTGTGCTGTCCTGACATAATTATGAATAGCTCCCTATTGCTGTGCAAGTGTCACAGTTTCTGCGATGAGTACTCTGCTCATCATAAGCAGACAGACTCTTTCCCTCCCTCCCAATTCTCAGATGGCCTTGAAGTTCAGAACTTCTGGTAACAGTCAGAAAATGGAAAGAGGGTGATTACTACTCCCCAAAGCCTTTGGTTTTTCCTGCATCAAGCTTGCACTGAGTAAAATCTCATTCTTACTAGATTGTGTGCCCTAGATGGCATCATGACAATTCCTTCATGGTCTCGACTCCTCATTCCTTCCCACGCGGGAATACCTTGACATGTGTAGAAACACATGGATTTTCTCCCTTACCACACCAAGAGACCCTTAGTGGACCTTGACGTGGATTTGGATTATACTAGCCTTAAAGAAAAAAGTCGAAACAGATTCAGGCTTTCAGATATGTGTTCAGATGGATTTGATTTCCTTCCCTCTCATTTACAAGGTGTGAGACTTTCATCTTCCTCATAAGAGTTTAGGGACAATTGTGGCTATAATATTTTCTTTGTAAAATCACACTTGAGCTTTTTTTTGAACTTTAATCATTTTTAAAGTTATTTATTACATTAGTTTAATACTTCTGAATTTGAGTAATAATTAAATCAGTAAATGTGTTAAATTAATTTAATACTCGGGAGCCTACCCCGAGTTGAAGATTTTATTCAAAAGAAAATCTTTAGTCACAGGAAAAGTTCATGGCAGCCTCATCTGAGAGCCATCAAAAGAGCCATGGCAGGGCTCCTGGGTGGCTCAGTTGGTTGGGCGTCTGACTTGGCTCAGGTCATGATCTCACAGTTCATGGGTTCGAGTCCCACGTCAGGCTCTGTGCTGACAGCTGGGAGCCCGGAGCCTGCTTCCGATTCTGTGTCTCCCTCTCTCCCTGCCCCTCCCCTGCTCATGCTCTGTCTCTGTCTCTCAAAAATAAATAAATCTTAAAAAAAAAAGTTAAAAAGTAAAATAAAAAGAGCCACAGCACCTACAGTTCCATAATTAGAGAAGTAACCTTTCAGCATTAGGCAAAGGCAACGCCCGGACAGTGAAATCTGACCAGCGTGGGTGTACTACTTATTTTCACTCTGTCAAAAAAAAAAAATTGGCTGTCCTTAAATAGTGTGAGCTGTGTGACAATCTAGATCGCTGGGTCCTGAAAAATCCTAAGAAGTCCATACACCCACCTGCACCATACTTGGCTTGGGCTACTGGACTGCAGCATGGACCCCCATCTTCCCCAAGGTCCAAATCCTCCCACTTTCCAAGTGTTGCCTTCCTCACACATGTACATCACTGTCTTGTTTTCTTTACATCTGTTTCTTGAAATTCTGTACACCCATTAGTTTTTAGGTAAAATACAAGTTTCCCAGGAGCAGATTACTCATGAATCCTTAAAATTATCGGGAAGGAATATATCGGTTTACTTCTTAGGCCATACTTTGATAAAGGAAGAAGTGGAGGGGACCTTAGAAATTGATGTGTCATGAGAGGGAAAAGATGTCCTCTGTGGGGAGGGGGGGTTCCCCTCCTGGGGACCACAGTCCTAGGGACTCTAGCACTAGGAAAAGATTAGTGGTGGGTAAGGGGTCAATTGTGTTTTCTTTAAAGAAAGAAAGATCCTTTGTGGAAAAGGCACCCAATTAGACAATACAAGACCTTGCTAAGTCAAGACAGGGTGACAAGCATTTTCTCCCTGGCTAGAAACTCTAACCCCCCAAATTCCTCCACACTATGATTCTAACATGTTAGCTATAAAACTAAACTAAAAAAAGGTTTTCCCCATTTGGATATTGGAGATGTTGATGTAGAAAAATCATAAAGAAACACTTTGTTTAAAAAAGTTGTGTCTGGGGGAAAAATTTCCCCTCAAGGGCTATATCTTTAGTAAGAAGAATATATATAATATATACTATAAAATATGATGTATATGTATTATACATGTATATCCACTTTATATAGTTATAATGTTTTATGGAAACATGTTTGTCTTATTAAATTCACACTTGTTTCTCTATAACCAGAATAAAGCATGATTTATCTTCTATGAACAAAAATGAGGATCTTAAACAAGATTCATGGTAATCAATTAAAATACTGACAGGAGTTGGAGGTCATTTCAATCATTCTTAGATTACAATGCCCGCAGCACATTTCTTGGAGCTGACTTGAGCACATTACCTTTGTTGCACCATCAAAGCAGATAAATCCTGTGCTAAAGTCAATCGTGAGTCCCATTAGATGACTTTCTAGCACACATGCATACGTCTTGCACTAGACAGAACAGAAAACACTGTTACTTTTCATGTGATTGACCCAGTACCATTATTAATAACCAGCATTCATCAAAGACTCTTTGACAGCTCCTATAATAAGTTGTTTATACGATAGCTAACGTAGTATCAGCAATAACTGTACGAGGAGCATAGTATTATTGACATCGTAGTGTTAATAAAACTGAAGCCGAACAGCTTTTCACCTGCCAAGGGGCACGCGGGGCCGAGTTTCCAATCCTGTGCTATCTGAACATGCTTTTACCTAGGGCTGCACTGACACCCTTTGCCATATCGGCAATAAAGCCGGTATAAAAGTGTTTAGGTGTAGGCAAGATTACGTTACGTTGCTACGTTCTAAAGCTAAACATCATTGCATTTTCATTAAGCCAAAAGTGAATTATTAAAGGTTAAGGTATTAATTCAATTGTTGGCCTACCAATTTCTTGGATATTATTAAAGCAGAACTCGCAGGCACATGAACACAGATTCAGGAACCAAGGCGAAACGTGTAAGAACATCATTATCTTAAGAATCTGTCATATAATGTTCATCATGTGGTACAAGCTATTTCCCAAAGACATTCACCCCTTGTTTCTTATTTGTATAAACCTACTGATTCTTCCAAAATCACCAGGACTTTTTACACGAAGATGAGATTAAATTATAATGTTACTTATATAAATATTTTGGAAGACGAATAAAATAAAGATACTGAAATTTAACAGTAACAAATATGAAATGAAAACTTGGAACTTATGTGCCACAGGATGCATTTTTATGTCCAGAGGCCACCTTTATTTTCATTTAATTACAAACTGTACTGGGATGTTCAAATGAAGAAAACTGCTCATAATTCACAAACAAGGAGGAAGAGAGAAAAGAAGAGAGAGACAGAAACCTATCTCAAGCAAATTTTCAATACCAATATTTACATGATATTTGTTTTATAATACTGTATATAAAAGTATATTAAATGAATCAGATTCTGACGATGAAGATGGCTAAATGCATCAAGTTGACTTCACCAAAAATCTATATTCATAGCTTTAAGTCCAATTTGCATAGGAAAGCTACAACTATGCCAATTATTCCTTCACAGTTGAATTTTTCAAAAACCAGCTCAGAAAACAAACTTAATGGGCCTTGTAAGTTCAGTTTTGGGTGTAATTTTGTTTAATGCATGGGCATCTTCCGTGCTTATATCCACCCATCACCACTTCTTTAAAACTACTATCAATATTAAGAAATGTTTGGGGCACCTGCGTGGCTCAGTCGGTTAAGCGCCCCACTTCAGTTCAGGTCATGATCTCACGGTTCCTGAGTTCGAGCCCCATGTGGGGCTCTGTGGGGACAGCTCGGAGGCTGGAGCCTGCTTCAGATCTGTGTCTCCTTCTCTCTCTGCCCCTCCCCTGCTCATGCTCTGTCTCTCTCTCTCTCTCTCTCAAAAATAAACATTTAAAAAATCTTTAAAAAGAAATGTTCAAGGCTACCTCATTCCCTCTAATGTAGACATAATTGTTCTCTATTTTCAATTGCTATAAAAGAATACGTCAGGTGAAAACACCTTCAGTACAGAACATGAAAATTTATCTCATTAAGTTCAAAATTACAAATAGAATCAATTCATCAATAACCATTAATTTGAAACAGATATATAAATTGAGACTCGCTAAAGTTTAATTCTATAATTTATAATCTTTAATAAATATATATAATGAATATAATTAATGTTTTAAAAACATAACACTTGATTTATTGTTTAATTTCTATTTATTTTATAATGAAAATTGAATTATAGTTAGAAAAAAGTGGAAAACTATACTTTTCAGGGATAATTTGCAACATTTGAAAGATTTTTACACAATTATATATTATTACATAATATTTGAACATATATCACACATAAAATATTTTTTAATATGTCCTTTTGGATGACAGCTAAATGTCTATACCTGGATAAAACATGTAATAATAATTAAAGAAAATCAATTTTGTAAGTCACATGCTCTTTCATTAAAAGTTCTATTTTAAGGGCACCTGAGCATCTAACTCTTGATTTCAGCTCAGGTCATGATCTCAGGATCATGGGATAGAGCCCCATTTGGGGGCTAACAAAAGCTAACAAGGTGCTAATTTTTTTTTTGAATGTTTATTCATTTTTGAGAGAAGAGAGAGGGAGAGAGTGGGGGAGGGGCAGAGAGAGAGAGGGAGAAGAATCCAAAGCAGGCTCCAGGCTCTAAGCTGTCATCACAGAGCCCAATGCAGGGCTCGAACTCAGGAACCATGAGATCATGACCTGAGCTGAAGTGGGACTCTCAACCAACTGAGCCACCCAGGCGTTTCAAAGCACTAAATATTTTACTTTTCACTTGCTATGTGCAAGCGAATGGTATTGTGAGACGGTGCAAAGAAATGCATTGCTCAGGACATTACCTTAGAGAATATGCAGCCCAGAACCAAAAAAAAAAAAAAAAAAAAACCAACAAAACAACAGTATTAAATTACATCAAAACATCATAATGTTATCTCATTTCTAAACACCAGGGGACTTAACATGAAATATTGAATTGAGACCATTAGATAGATAATGTCCATGTAGTTGTTTGCAAGTGAAGTGTAATATTCTGGGAAAATGACAATTAGGGAAGCTTAAAAGTATCATTATGAATAACAAAAACGTCCACTCATATTCAACCAACATATTTTAGTGCTCAAAATGGTCTTAGGTGTTGATACTTGAAATAAAATAATGTAGAAGGTTTTTCATCTTTCCGTTTTTGATATTAAACTATGTATTGAATTGAGGTTCTATATAGCTAACTTATTTAAACAATATTCCTCAGTTACATTAATATTTTAAGAGACATGCAGATCAGCAGAGCTGTTAGAAAGGGTCAACTGAGCAATGAAACAAGTGAAATTTGAGTCTTCTCCTTGTCCTTTTCCCCTGATTGCCATGTCACACTAGTGCAAACTGATATGTTCAATATAGAAGGTTATAGTCAGAAATAAAGGAAATTAATACATGTTACAGATCAGCTCAACGTGTTGCAAAAATATGCAACCAAGTCTCCTAATATAGGCAAGCATTCCAGGAGAGTCAGTGCCATATTCTCATCATTAGAGATTTGTTTTTGAAATTAAGTGTCCGTGTGTCTATTTAGGTCCTGGCTCTATGGGCCCATTTGCATGTGGCAAGCACATCACAATTGCTCAGTTTTGACCTTGGTTTCTGTCAGACCTCAGCCACAGGACCCGTATTTGGGAGCCTCTTCTATCTCATGGTCCCATGAATTGTAGGGGCTGAAGGCTCTATGAAGTTTGATCTAGATATAACTTCACACTTAAGAAATACAGCTTAATAAATATCTGCTGAATACTTGTGATGTACAAAAGGCACTGTATCCAGTTGGTAAATGAATAAAATAATCCTAAGCAACCTGTAAGTTAGTGTGGGGAATGGCAAGCATACGTCACCCCAATACAAGATAGAGTGTGAGCAGACCTAGGAAAACAGACAAGCACACACACAGAAAAGTGATATTGGTGTGCACGTGTGGGACGGGTTTGAACGGGACTGTTGTGGGAATAGTGGTAATGAGCAGAACGGGCTGGAAATCAGGAAAATCTTCACGATGACGTGACCTCTGAAAACATGTCTCAAATTCCCTGTGTGGTTTTGAAGGGTGGAGATGAAGGAAATTATTTCTAGAAAGAAAGAGCATTGGGAGTGAATGAAACCATTCAGGCTAACGGTCACGATGGGAGAAGAGGAGGTGGCTTTGTCAAAAATTAAGGAAAGTCACAACATTTTCTATTTGAGATTTAAACTCTAGGGGAGCAGTCATTCATTGTTGGGAGGCACAGGTCCTAAAATTTCCCAGGCTCTCACCTGCATCCGTTCCACTTCCAGAAAGGTTGCTGTTTGGAAGGCTCGTTCCCACTGGGCGAGGTCAGAGTCCAACTCCACGGAGAAGTAGAGGTCTTCTCCAGACTCAGACTGCACAGTGAAGCAGTGTTTCCGCTGGTCCAGCAGGTCACTGTCCTGATGGAAACCTGGAGTTACACAGGCTGGCATACATCAATCCATATTGCTGACATGGCCATACCTCGAATCAGTGTTGACTAATGCACGGTGGAGATGCCCAGGTCATACGGATGACACTACATCTTCCTTAAAAATGGTCATAGCAGGGGCGCCTGGGTGGCTCAGTCGGTTAAGCGTCCGACTTCGGCTCAGGTCATGATCGCGCAATCTGAGAGTTTGAGCCCCACATCGGGGTCTGTGCTGACAGCTCAGAGCCTGGAGCTTGCTTCAGATTCTGTGTCTCCCTCTCTCTGCCCCTCCCCTACTCATGCTCTGTCTCTCTCTCCCTCTCTGTCAAAAATAAATAAACTTTAAAAATGGTCATAGCTGCCTAAACTCCACACCTCAAAGTCCACAACTAATGTATTTCTCCTCATTATCAACACTGAAGCATCGCATGAAACAGAAGTGAGGATGGCTGGCTTCTATGCTTACCAGCAACATAACTTGCAAAGCATTTAACACATGAGTTCAGTTTAGACTGTACGAAGTGATGACACACAACCCTCTTTTCTTTTTCCCTTACAGAGCTTTGGAGACGATGAAGTTAATGCTTATCGGTAGGTTTGCAAATTTTAGAAAGGCTAGCAAGCAGGACTTTTTCTGTTGAGTTGATTTCTTTAGCCCTTAAAGCCACATGACCATATCTACACGAGAAATGGAAACAATGAGTCTAGGTTGTCTAAAAAAAATGGATCGCTTTTAAAAAATACATATTTACCTTACTTATGTAACTATATTTTATTAAGTCAAGAAGACTGATGTGGCACAGTCTTGTTAGACGTTTTCAACTGTGTTCACCTATCTATGTGTATGTCAGTTTCAGAGATATTAAAAGAAAATGCGGCTAAGAATTGATGAAATAGGGTAATCCCAAGCAATATGTCAGATATGGCCTCTGAATTACATGTGGAGTGTGCTGAAAATGGCCAAAGCGTAGTCACTGGGGTCTTTCACCATTTCTTATACATAACTATATAAAGGTATCATTAAACACTCACAAATGTTAGAAGGAATTCTCTGCTCTGGCAAGTGTTTTCAAACTAATAACTACCTTATCAATAAACTCAGTTTTCTTTTTTTTTTCCTATTTGGATGCTTAAAATATGAGAGGAGAGTGAATGAACAGCAGTTGCTTCTGGTTGTAGAATTTAGCTTTGATAACTGCTGCCAGGAGATGCTCAGAAGCTTAAAGAAAGTTACATTCTCTTTGTATTTACTGATTTTCTTATACTATCTTAAGGTGAAAAAAAATGAAAACATATCTTCAAAAACATAGTCCAGTGATAAGCTATTGTAAGGTACTTTTTTTTTTCCCCATCATTCGGCGTTTACGATGTCTACTGGAGTGACAAAGACAGATATTAAGTAAATTACAAGTAAATAGGTCGGGACGGATCCTTATAAGTGCTGTTATGGAGAGTAGGAATGCAGTTCACACCAAAGTAGATTGGTGAGTCAGGAAAATATCCTCTAGGATGTAAATTTTAGGCAGTGGCTGAAAGACACGTGGAAGATTGAGGTAGATGGGCGGGAAGAGGCCTTTAACCAAGGTATTGGCAAGGTGTGGTGTTGGCACGTGCATTGAAGCAACAGCTTCAACGGCATTCCAGAAATCCAGACAGCAGGTGAAAGAGAGGTCGAGAGCCATTGCTGAGACAGGTCATGAATTCTGGACTTTAACGTAAGTGTAATGACAAGCTACCATGTTTAAAAAAAATAGCAAATCCTTTATTTATGTTGTACATATTTCAACTTCTATATTACTTATTTAATTGGCAACATTGGCACAAAAACTGTAACCAAATACCGCAGGATTTCTGGAAACCTTGCCAATTTTATGGCTTATTCAAGAGGTCTTAACTTTCTTTGTCATATAAAATTGTAACCTAAAATAATCAGTGTCATTAAGAGCCAGAAAACTGTTGACATTTTTCCTTCTCCTACGTTGCCATGAAATCTTAAAATAACCTTCATTTAAGATTTTTCTGTTTTCTTGGCAGCTTAACTACTTTACTCTTTGAAAACTTGGTTTAGCATCTCTTATTAAATTGACCCAGCACTAGAGCTCTCAAAGACAGAGAGTTCTCTGTTCGACTCTGCAAATAGAAGTTCAACATCTGGGGACACTTGCGGTCATTGGTTATTGCTATTTATAAGGCACTCCTCACATGCTGACTTACACTACAGCCCCTGTGGGCACCCAGGCACTCAGGTCTCACAGTTTCCTGAGGGAGACAAATATATAAAAATAATAAAAAGCATCATGACAGTGTTACATAGCTAAAGTGCTTAAGGAACTGGAATGGGAGCAATAAATCATTCTTGAAAGTGGGAAGGAGAAAGTTTTGTTCCGGGAAGAATGTCTCATCATCAAGGACTTAGAGATCCATGCAAGGGCAATCCGTTGCAAGCCTGAATGGTCTCGGGTCCTCCTGTTAAGACATCCGTTCAAATGACCGCCTGCGCTGTGAGAACCCCCCTGGAAGGTCTGAGGTAAGCAAGAGGCGGAATCCGCTGCTTTCGATAGAGAAGAGCAAGAGAGGCAGAAGATGGAAAGAGGAACATACGCATATAAATCTTAGCATTGTTTCTGACATAGGGTAGTTCTGAATTAACATTAGAAATTTCTATTACTAGTGCTGATACTCAATAAAGTGAATATATATGCTGTTCCCTAATCTCTACTTCTTTCATTTGCTCTCTGTACGCTCTCTGTTTATCTTTGGTCAGGGTGAGTTTGGCCCCAGTAGAAACAGTAGCCTCCATGATATTTCTTGCTCATTGGAAAGTGTCATTTAACGAATGGTAATAAAATAATAGCTACACAAATCATGGACACTATTTTTGTGCATTAGTCTCATTTACGACTTCTCCGGAAGTACCCCCTCATTTTTTAGATTTATTCCAAGTCTTCTGGACACTTTCTGCTCACGAATCACCAAATGCTGTCCTTCTTACGGTTTGTCTCAGGGTCACAAAACAATATTACACAGAAACAACACCTTACAGATATGTTTGCTATTAATGTAGATGCTTTTCTAAGACATTCAGTGGTCAGTGGTATAACCAAAGTGGTTTTTTTACTAAAAAGAAAAACAAACTATGTGTTTAGAATAATAATTATTAAGACGGTAGACATAGCTAGCCATAAACTTTCTGTTGTATTTTTAAAAATTTTTTTTAATGTGTATTTATTTTTGAGAAAGAGAGTGAGTCACAGTGTAAGCAGGGAAGGGCAGAGAGAGAGGGAGACACAGAATCTGAAGGAGGCTCCAGGCCCTGAGCTGTCAGCTCAGAGCCCGACGCAGGGCTAGAACTCACAAACTGAGAGATCGTGACCCGAGCCGAAGTTGGACGCTTAACTGACTAGGCCACCTAGGCATCCTAACTTTCTATCGTATTTAAAACATGTAAGATTAAAGGCAGAAGAAAGGTGCCAAAAATCAGTGCGTTATCCCTATGGCAAAATTTCTACATCTATCAGTATGGTTTCTTCTCTCCTTCATGCTCTAATCATTTCATCCAATACTTGCTAATATGGCAAGTTACTTGTTTCACACTTTTCCAGTTAGACTCATCATTGCTCTAATAATAGATTTTTTTTCTTCAAGTTAATGACATTTGTGGAATTGAAAATAGAAATGAAAAAAGAATAGGCACACGAAGGATGGCTATTTTTGCATTATTATATTAAATATAAATGAATTTATAAACTATGTGACTTAATATGTTTTGACTGCTATGTTTGCTACTGCTTCCTTTACTTGGACTTATAGTGAATCAGAAAATCATTCAATCATCAGGCGTGAGTATTTAAAGCAAACAAAAATGTAATTTTTAATGAAACAAGAAGAGTAGGCCCAGAAAGGGTTTTTCAGCTACAAATAATAATTTCTAATTTTTTGTGACTATTCTAATATCTAAAAGTGAGAACGAAAAACATACCTTCGGAATTAAATTTTGCCAATTGATTTTAAATTAGACTTTCGAGAATGATTGATTCCCTAAAGGCACTTATTAAATCTACATAATAAAATCTACATAACAACTATCTAAATCTGATAGTTTTAATAACATTACAATACTATTTTCATTTTTTTAAGCTTATTTATTAGAGAGAGAGAGAGAGAGAGAGAGAAAGAGAGAGAGCAAGTGCTCGGACGGGGGAGGGGCAGAGAGGGAGAGGAGGATTCTAGGCAGGCTCCATGCTGTCAGCATAGAGCCCGATGCAGGACTTGATCTCACTAACCCGTGAAACCTGAGCTGGACAGTTAAGAGTTGGACACTTAACCAACTGAGCCACCCAGACGCCCCAATACCATTTTCATTTTTATGACAGTATTATTCTTAACATTGCTGTGCAGTGAAAGTTTTTATATAAATCAAAATATTGTTAGGAATATTTTCCTTTATTGGATTTTGTAAAAAAGGAAGTTGGAAACTTCACTCGCAATATTGTAATTCTGATTCTATATATTCCAGAAGAAAAATGACATTTGTGTGTTATTTAGCCAATATGACCAATATGGAAAAATAACTTTGTTTTAAGTTATAGTAACAATAATTACATAACTTTCATTTTCTTTATGTAGGAATACATCAGAAGTAGGTGAAGGTCATATACATGAATTTAAATATTTCCATTTTTTATGGCTATGTCAGATACCAAATATAAAAACTTACTTTTCTATTAAAATATCACCTAATGTCAGGAAGAGTAATTATTTTGAACACTACCTATCCTTTTGTTATTACTTATATATTCACAGGTAAATCTCATGATCTGAAAAAGTACTGAAGTTGAACTTCTGAAAAAGGTAATTGAAGTTAGTATTTACAATTGTTAGTTTTAAAATGATTTAAAATAAAACTCAAGATGTTTTAGACACCAAAAATCAAACCAGGTGAACATTCTCTCTCTCTCTATGTATACATGTATATGTGTATATATATATATATGTGTGTGTGTGTGTGTGTGTGTGTGTGTATAAACCAATTCATTTTTTTTTTATTTTAGTTGCATTATCTGGCAAAAGAAGGAATAAAACTTTAAATTTCCTTACTCTTCTTAGGCAATTGGAATTGCTGATATAAATGGACATAATAACAAATTTCAGGAAAAAAAACCCACAATGCATAGTCTTCATGTACTCTCTAAATTAATCTGTATAATAATCCATCAAAATAGGCTACCAGCCTTATTCCCCTGAGGAAGGAGCTAGGTCTTAGACATACTGGTCACTCCCCCCAGTTTTAACCTGTTTGGACTTAGGGATTATGATTTCATCAGTTTGGGAGTTAGCTCAAATATGAATGTCAATTTTACCACTTCTTTTCACCTCCCTGAGAATCAGCTCAGGCATTTTAAAAAGATGATAATACCTGCTTCAAGGTTCCTGTAAAGGTTAAATGAGTTGATACATGTATATCGCTTAGGAAAGTAATGGGCACATATTATATTAAGTGCTCCATAATATCATTAATATCACATAATATCTCTAATAATCAATATATTAGCCATCACTAATGTTAACTATTACTAAAAATCTGGAATAGATCAGACCCAGATCTTATGTACACTCTAGTATACACACACTCACATGTACACACACACACACACACACGCACACATATTTCTCTGTAATACAGTGTAATATTGCTATGACACAAGGTGAGATATATAAGTAGAGTCAGGAAGGCTTCGTTTTCTAACAAAATTAACTACCATATTCATACTGAGAGGGAAACATGTTTGCCAGAATTGTTTATTATATAGGCAAAGGTGAGTCACCGTTCTCTAGATACGTGTGTGTGCTGTATGTATATGTGCCCATACAGGTGTGTGAATTCTGATCCAGTTTATAATAGCTTCCTAAACGTTAATTAACCCTGATCCTTATAGATATTCATTTATTGTTCCTGTTAATAATATTTGCCATTTGAAATATATTACAGATGTTATCAAATCATTTTATAGACATTATTCCATTATCCCTCTTATATTTAGGAAAATTAAGGCTGGGAAAGGTCAAATAACTTAAGCAACTATACATAAGAAAATTCAGAGATTCTGAAACCATACCCCATGGGGTTAATGAGGTGGAAACCAGCAGAAAGTTTAAAGCTGGTTTCTCAGAGAATTGTTTCCCCCTCATCAGCTATTGTGTCTTTTCAGACCCCCACTAGCTGTCTCTGCAGAAGCCTGGACTCAAGGCTAACTGATGTGGTTCCAGCCTATGCACAAAAAACACCCTACCCAGACTCCATCCCCCTTATACCCTCTCTGGGAGCAAGTGCATAGCCCTCTCCTTGTCCGAAGACAACCTCCTGATGTTAAGGGCTGGAGTTTGCCTTGTTCCGATGTTAAGTGTCTATCCCAAAGTGAATGAGGGTGTATGTTACATATATGTGTGTTAAATGCACATGTTCCATCTTTCCTCATGAATAATCATGTTTCCCTACCCTTTTCATCAATATGCATGTAATCTCTTACCCTGAATTTCCTCTTTAAATAGCTCTTCCCCTCCTAGCCTGGAACATGGGAGACAATCTTTAGACATCAGTCTGCCTTCTCCCCAGGCCTTTTGAGTTAAACAATCTTTCCTTTCGAACCAACACTTGACTTTCAAATATTGGCTTTCAAGCAGCAAGCAATTGAACTTGGGTTGGTAACAATTCAAGGGCATAGAGGTAAAATATGTTTTTAAAAAATACACTCACTATTCACAATCTTTTTCTGATTATTGGCCTTAGAATACATGTTCTAAGATTAGGATTCTTAGGTTCAGAAATATATGTGGGGGAAGGAGTAGCTTAAATAATGTTGGACACATTAACCCAGACCACCACGACCCCAGCAGAGTCCAGTCTCAAAGGACAAAATTCTCCCTAGCAGGATCCCTACTCAGCACTGGAATTAACCTGATTCACATGCAAATACATTAACTGTTCTCTTGGAGCAAAACCAAGGTTGTTTTTCTCCAAGGCTCTTTTATCAGGGATACATCGACCCCAGCAAGTTCCTGTTCTGCGACCAGCCCCTCAGTCCCAGCATTTATAAGCATCCTCCGGTTTAAATCTATCCACACTGCAGGACTTACTCTCATTCTTTGGCTTAATATGTAGGAGATTTAGCTTTCTAAAGGAAATTTAGGGAAGCAGAGCCCTATTTGAAGAAAAAAAGGGAGAGCTCCAGGAAACACAATTAGCCCATGTAGAAAAAAAAATGCTGTGCACCTTCAAAGAGAAAATGGGTTTTTCTATGATAATGTTCTTAATTTTTTTAATGTTTATTTATTTTTGAGAGGGAGAGAGTGTGAGCAGGGGAAGGGAGATACAGAATCTGAATCAGTCTCTGGGCTCCGAGCTGTCAGCACAAGCCTGACACGGGGCTTGAACCCTCAAGCCGTGAGATCATGACCTGAACAGAAGTCAGATGCCTAACTGACTGAGCCACCCAGGCGTCCCTATGGTAATATTTTTAAAAAGCGGATGGTATGTAAACAGTGTATAATTATCAAAGGAAACTTTTAATCCTTGTATTTTATTTGCATACTTAATTTCTTATTTAATATACTTGAATCAGTTTTCATTACCATTTTGATTGATATCAGCATTTTCCCTAAGACTGTTATTGAAATACGTAGAAAACTTACTACCATAAATTACAATGACTAGAACCAGAAAAACAAACAAGCAAGAGACACACAACACAATGTAGTTAATTCCTTATAATATTATTAAAAGAGATGGCTTTCCAAATTACCTGTTGAGATTAGTGTTTTTAATAGTTATAAGATTCATCTTCCAGATTTCGATTCTAATATTCCACTTCTGAGGACAACTGCACCACACTAAAAAGAGCCATGCTTAGAAATCCATGCCTCCATTGGAAGAGTGTATGGTTTTCTGGAGAAAATGCTTTTTTTGGGGGGGGGGGATGTATTACTTGTTACTGTAAATGTGGACATCCTAGGGTCCTAAACAGTAGGAATTGTGGCTGGTCATTTGGTCTTGCCTTCAAAAAACAATCCAAACCATCCCACTTTGAAATATCTTCAAAGAATGAGATTCTGATTCTTGGTCTTTAATACTTGGGATGTAGAGATCCTCTCTCAATCTCCTAGTATTCCTTTTTTCCACACAGAATCCCTCACACCGCAATTTATACTAATTTTTTCTTCATCTTTCTTCAGACATGATCCAAATCAGGTGGTCCCGACTTTTTAAAAAGTAACCTTTATATCCTTGAGGACAATCGTCAAGTCGCCTCCCAGCTTTTCCTTTTTGAAACCAAGTGATGCAAATTATTTTACCTTTCCTTATATGTGCTATGTCTTAGCTATTTGATTATCAGAGTATCTCTCCACTACAACCTCTCCAACTGTTTCGTAATCCCACAAGTAGTAAAAGCCATCAAGTAGCCAGAATGGACTCGGACGGATCTGACCAACATGAGATACAAAGGGAACTACCTGTTCACCTAAAATGACATTTCTGTGTATATGGGCTAGTATGCTGTATTACTGCCATGACTGGGGAGATGTAAAAAAGTGCAGATCATTGTGGGAAATGGTACCTGCCTAGCAAACCTCTCCTAAAATGTGTTCAATTAATCCTGCTCATTGTGTCAGATGAAGGGGACATTTTGAGGCCAAACTCCTCAATTAATACTCACGAGTATAGATAATAGAATCTTACTCCTAGCTTCTGTGCTCTTTTCTAACGAGCAGCTCAAGATCAAACAGTGTTCTATTTCCATCTCAGTCCCGTTAGATGCTTTTTTTTTAAATTTTCTATTGCGTTTTCTTTTCAACAACACAAATAACTTTCAACTTTCTGAAAAGAGTTCCATATTGTACATACCCACTGCTGTCTCAGAACACATTTTACCCATGGCCTACACCAATGCCCATAGTAGATATTCAGCTGCCATTCAACCAAAACAATATTGCATGCCTGCTATGTGCCAGGCACTGCCCCGGTGTGGAGACATTCCTCTGAGCAAAACAGGTGACCTCTCTGCCTCATGGAAATTTGTTTTGAGTGTGGATGAGACAAATTCTACAGCAAACAAGAAAATGCTTAACCATAACGTGCGAGATGCTGATAAAGTCTATTAAAAGCATTTGGCAATGGGAACCGCAGGGGGCATTGTCATTTATACAGAATTATTTACACTTGATCTTAGCCAAAAGGCCGAGAAGCGATATATACAGAATTATTTTAAAAAAGAGCTCTCTAAGGAGGTGACATTTGAAGAGAGGCATAAAGTAAAAGAGCGCACTATTTAAGATATTCGGATAGGATGGCAACTAGTTCAAAAAACTTGAAGCTGATGTCTGCCCAAACATCACGGTAGCCTTGGAGGGCGTTAGTGGCAGGTAGCAGGAGACTAGGGCAGACAGGTGGGAAGTCTGAAGGACGTACGCGGGAGATCTTACAGTGCCCTGGAGTCGTCGTGGAAACTTTGGATTTTACTCTGAGTCAAGTTGAAAGCTAACAAGGGGCAAGGTGTTAAGTTTGGAAAACAGGCAAAAAAAAAAAAAAAAAAAAAGATAAGTTTAACATAGGTGAGACATGAGAGTGACCAGGGTTGTAACAGCCATTTAGGGTATATTTTGTTCATCAGATAAGGCTATGACAGAAAGAGCCTTCAGGCTGATACCAAGTTCTTGAAAGTGGGCAACTAGAATGCCAAAGTTAGCACAGCCATTCGCTGAGGTGGGCACTTGGAGAGTGGGAGAAGATGAGTTCGAGATGTCCATCAGACATCCATGTGGTGGCATCTCAAAGGCAGTACATGCCCTCATTTGGGGCATTTGGAGGGAGCTCTCAGCAACTTCATGATTATCGGTATACATATGAGATTTAAAGCAATGAAATTGGCCATTCGTTGGGAATATCTAAGAAGTGAGAGTCCATGAAGAACTATTAGCATTACTGGATCATTCTGAGTAATGTTTGGTCCTGTCTCATTATTGGATGGAAGAGCGCAAACATCGAAACATATTCTAAGAATAGATTTCCTTTCACATATATAAAAAGAGCATTATTGTCATTTTGACACATTTCTGTCGAATAGAAAACAGGATATATATGATATATATGTAAGTATATATATCAATGCATAATTTAAACTATATAAAATACTGCATGTGTATATAGACGTATATACATATAAACGCATGCTAATGAAATGTTTTAATATACATAACATTGTTGGAAAACAGATGTTATGGAAGCAATTGAGCATGGCATAACTCAGAGCCATCATTTATATGCGGAATTAAACATTTCTCTCTCTCCTATGGTATGTAATTCTTTTCTATCCCTGTCATTTAAAAGATCATATAACTTGTAATATTCATGGTATCAGTCTGTGTTTGTATGTCAATAAAATGCAACCATATAACCTTCATAACTCTGATTTTATGTAAATATAAAGCATGCAAGTATTTTTTGGTCCAAAATGATTTTTATTTCTGCGGATTGGTCAGACTCTTAGTTAATGCCTATAATTGTTCTATTATACAGAATTTATTGTATTAGCTCTCAAATGATCAGATCAGTTAATACATATATTCTGTGTTAATTTATTTTACGTTTAGATGGTTACGACTTTTGTTCACTTGAAAGCCTTTCCCCAGAGAAACAGAAGTATAGGGAAGGAAACACAGCAAACAAAATTATGTTTGAATATTTGTTAAAATCTCACTTTTTGTGCTTGTACATGCTGTGTTTAGGGTCATTCTGAAGGAATTTCACTGCAAAGAGGAAGGCTGTACCCTCTGCAGGGTCAGTGCAGTCATTTACTGTCCTGAAACTAAACTGGGCTGGAGTGTGAGCTCATACCTGCTCTGTGCTCACCTTGAGTCCCATTTCTATTCTGGAGCCCAATGCTTCCATGTCACCAGGACCCTAGGATGCTGCCCTTGAGGACCATAGGTCACACTGGAGCCTGAAGACAAAAGAGAGCATGGCTTGGAAGGATGGACAGACTGACTGCTGTCTCTCTGATCACATTGCCCTCCCACATTTTGGTGTGTGAAAGCTTAAATTGTTTCCAAGAAGAAGGGGACAATATGTAATAAGGACAACGCTTCTTCACCCAATGAGAAAAAGTGAATTTATTATTTTTAGTGATTTAATGATATTCACATAATTTTACACTCAGTATATTGGCCAACTACAGTTTCATCCACCTTTTATCCCTCAGTCAAGAAGCTGAAGTCTATAAAGAGATACACCCTGGAGATATTGTCGGGTTCAGTTCTTGGCCACTGCAGTAGAGTGAGTATCACAATAAAGAAAGTCAATGACTGTTTTGGTTTCCCAGGGCATAATAAAGTTGCGTTTACACTATAGCATAGTCTATCAAGTGTGAAATAGAAGTATGTCTAAAAAAATGGACATGCCTTAATAAAAAGACTTCACTGCTGAAACATGCTAGCCATCATCTGAGCTTTCACTGTGGAGGGTCCCACCTCACAGTTGATGGTTGCTAACTGATCAGAGCAGTGGTTGCTCAAGGATGGGGTGGCTGTAGCAAGTTCTTAAAATAAGATAGCAATAAAGTTTGCCACGTTGATAGGCTTTTTTCTTCATGAACAATTTCTCTGTAGCATGTGATGCTATTTAATAGCATTTTACCCACAGTACAACTTCTTTCAAAATGGGAGTCAGTCCTCTCAAACTCTGCTGCTACTTTATCAGTTAAGTTTATGTAATCTTCTAAATCCTTTGTTGTCATTTCAACTATCTTCACAACATCTTCACCGGGAGTAGTTTCCATGTCAAGAAGCCACTTCCTTTGCTCATCCATTCAAGTTTTATCATGAGATTTTAGCAATTCAGTCATCTCTTCAGGCTCCACTTCAAATTCTAGTTCTCTTGTTTCCACCACATCTGCAGTTTCTTCCTCGGATGAAGTCTTGAACCCCCCTCAAAGTCATCCATGAATGTTAGAATCAACTTCTTCCAAACTCCTGTTAATGTTGATACTTTGGTCTCTTCCCGTGAATTACAAATGTTCTTAATAGCATCCAGGATGGTGAATCCTTTCCAGAAGGTTTTCAATTTACTTTGCCCAGATCCATCAGAGGAACCACTTTGTAGGGCAGCTATAGTGTTACTAAATGTATTTCTTAAATAGTAAGCCTTGAAAGTTGAAATTACCCCTTGGTCAATGGGCTGCAGAATGAATGATATGTTAGCAAGCATGAAAGCAATATTATAATAGTAACATCAGAGATCACTGATCAAAGGTCACCATAACAAATATAATAATAATGAAAAGTTTGAAATACTGTGAGAATTATCAAAACGTGGCGCAGAGACATGAAAGGAGCAAATGCTGTTGGAAAAATGGCACCAGTAGACTTGCCCAATGCAAGCTTGCCACACTTTCCATTTCTAAAAAAATATGGCATCTACAAAGCTCAATATAAAATGAAGCACAATGAGATATGCCTGTATTATGCAAGGATTCTCACATTATTTGCAAATTCTATGCGAGGATATTTAGAGGAGAGTACTGTTGGATGCATACTGTTTGAATTGTTATATTAAGCAAGTCTTGAAAATGAAATTGCCTGTTACATACAATACCCTTTTTGAAGAATCTGTCTGCACTTCATGTCTCTTCTCCTCCTACTACTAGTATATGAGAAGATGGATCAATGAGTTGCAGGAATCACAAATGATCGAAAAGATTACCGACCTCAAGAAAATTCTTATAACTGAAGATAGTGGAGAAAAGAGCATCGCCTTGGTGTTCAACTGACCAAGGCTATATTTCCATCTCTGCTGCTGACTGTGCAACAATGGCCCAGGCAATGGATACCCCAAAGCTCCCCACTGCACAGAGAGAGGTGCCTGTTCATGGCTTCCACACAAGATATGGTCGCTGATACATTTTTGCCATTGAGTACCAGCCTTATCTCTGGTCTCCGGGACACTCTTGATTTCTCTGTCTATAATGCGTATGGTTGTAATAGAACTGATACAACACCCAGAGAAAAGTAACTTTCAAGAGTTATAAAGATAGTCAAATTCCAGCTCATCATCAAAGAAATGAGTCCATTTCCCTTAATTCTAAGCACTTGGTTGAAAGAGTGTCTTGTGATTTCAGGGATGGAAGGACCTCTCATTCAAATGCTTATTTGGACAGAAGTAAAACATATCTAGGCTTTTACATTTGCCAGAAACTCATGTCATTCAGAAAATGAGCAAGGAGACTTTCATATATTGAAGAAAATTAAAGGTACTGCCTTGGTGGACAAGACTAATCCCACTTTAGGGTGGCATCCTTTTCAAGAGCAATTTAGAGACAGAAATCACTAACACTTATTCAATGCTCATTAAGTACCCTTTCTTAACATACTTATTTGTACCAATAATCTTATTAGGTAGCTCTAATTATAATTCCTGATTAAAGGGTGAGGATTCTCAAATAAAGAAAATGAAGCAATTAATCAATGATATACTGCTGGGAATTATTCGATCCAGAAGTCAAGCTCAGGCAATCTGACACTGTTTCAAACTAAAATGTCACTGCTGTTTCTCTCAACCAACTAATTTGGTCATCATGTTAATATGCCACATAGAAACTAAACAATAATAATACATAATGAAGGGATGAAATATAAATATACTTTATGCAAACACAAACAAAAGTAGTAAAGTTATCTATTGAAATAAAAGTAACCATAACCCGATTCGTAAGAATTGTCTTGGTTCCTATTAAGACCATTGACTATTATTCAGAGCAAATGATGACAATAGTAAAAGAAAGAATAATTTGTATAATAATGTTACAGCAAAATTGAACTTTATTTCATGTTTTGATAAAGCAAAAATATATCAAATAGTCAGTATTACTTCCAAAACATCATAACCAATATCTCCAGAGTACAAAATGACAAAACACACCCCTCTACAAACACAAATACACGGGCACCCATGAGTGTATTTATATACCTATATCTTTGGAAAGGAAAACATTTCACAGGGAAGTATCATTTTTCTCTCACGTATGCTTTGTTAGCCACAACAAATTGTAACCCTATAAAGGATTTTCTCAATGGTTTTTTTTAAGCTACAAACAAGGTCACTTTTGACAAGATCTAACTATCGATAGACCTAAACCTCTTATACTGTTGGTGGGAATGCAAACTGGGGCATCCACTCTGGAAAACAGTATGGAGGTTCCTCCAAAAGTTAAAAATAGAACTACAATCTGATCCAGCAATTGTACTACTAGGTATTTACCCCAAGCATGCAAAAATACTAATTCAAAGGGATACGTGCATCCTGATGTTTATAGCAGCATTATCAACACTAGCCAAATTATGGAAAGAGCCCAAATGTCCAGCAACTGATGAATGGAAAAAGACGATGTATATATACAATGGAATATTACTCAGCCATCAAAAAGAACGAAATCTTGCATTTGCAATGACATGATGGAGCTAGAGAGTATTACACTAAGCAAAATAGGTCCATCAGAGAAAGAAAAATACTATATGATCTCAATCCTATGTGGAATTTAAGAAATGACAGGTTTTAACAGATGAACATAGGAGGAAGAAAGAGAGAGAGGCAAACCAGAAAATAGACTCTTAACTGTAGAGAACAAACAGGGTTGCTGGAGGGGAGTTGGTCGGGGGATGGGTTAAACAGGTGATGGGTATTAAGGAGGGCGCTTGTGGTGATGAGCTACAGGTGTTATATATAAGTGATGAATCACTACCTCCTACACCTGAAACCATTATTACACTGTATGATAACTAACTGGAATTTAAATAAAAACTTGAAAAAGGAAAAAAAAAAAGAGGTAACCCAATGCTCCTAATTTCCTTATTTGAAAAAAAATATATTAATTGAAAATACTTCAGATATTTCAGAGCTTGGCCAGAGACTCTTTTTTCCTTACAGACATAATTTTAAAGCTGCAAGCTGAATGAACAATGAAACCTAATCATATAAGTAAATTTAATAAATCTGGTTCAGGTAGGTCTTAAAAAAACCTGACCCACTCCAAAGTCCATTTCCAATAGTATATGTCTTGACATATTTAAGGTCACAGGCCTACACAGCCATACTTTAGAGGTTGATGGTCTAGTATGGACAGAGAGCAGCATGGGTCCCGAGAGATCCTCATGTGTCCCTCCCTTCTTCGGCAGTGACTGAAGAGTCATCATCTGGAGTTGTCTCTAATCTTCGCTTCTACTTCATAAAATGGGAAGTGGGCAATAGGTACAATTTATTCAATTCCTTAATATATGCAAAGGGTCAGCAACAAGAGGTAGACAATGTTCAATGTATGTTGCTGGGCTTGTCTAGAAGATAATATTAATCATAGAAGTTGATATAATTATTTTTTTAAATTAAAAAAAATTTTTTTTTAACGTTTATTTATTTTGAGACAGAGAGAGACAGAGCATGAACGGGGGAGGGGCAGAGAGAGAGGGAGACACAGAACCGGAAGCAGGCTCCAGGCTCCTAGCCATCAGCCCAGAGCCCGACGCGGGGCTCGAACTCACGGACCGTGAGATCATGACCTGAGCCGAAGTCGGACGCTTAACCGACTGAGCCACCCAGGCGCCCCAGAAGTTGATATAATTATAAAGAAAACAATAGCAAAGTAACAATAACAGCATTTTATTAATAAAATGTATAGTAGCAAAAATATAGTTATAATAATAAATGATATGATTAAAAACTAGAGCCGCAAATTATCTACGAAACTATATTTTATAATGTTTATTTAGTTTTGAGAGAGAGCACAAGTTGGGGAGGGACAGAGAGAGAGGGACAGAGGATCTGAAGCAGGCTCTGTGCTGACCTCAGAAAGCCTGATGTGGGGCTCAAAGTCACCAACAGTGAGGTCAGGACCTGAGCCAAAGTCGGAAGCTCAACCAACTGAACCACGCAGGTGCCCCTGAAACTGTATCTTTAAAAATTGATTCTAGGGGTGCCTGGGTGGCTCAGTCGGTTAAGCATCGGGCTCTATGTGTTGGCTTAGGTCATGATCTCACAGTGTGTGAGTTCAAGCTCCAAGTCAGGCTCAGACAGGGCCTACTTGGGATTCTGTCTCCCTCTCTCTCTCTGCTCCTCCCCCTGTCACATGCTCTGTCTCTCTCTCAAAAAATGGGGTGTGGGGGGAAACATTCTAAAACAATTTGAGGGAGATTTCAACACATTTCTGCAATATTCCTTAATGGATAAAGGCCTCAGAAGGGGCTTACACCTGGTTTCCACCAGTACTAAAACTTGATTTGCATCTTTGAAAACAATAATGTAAGATTTTGGAAGGTCAAACAGATTTAAGATTTCACACAACAGTAAATTTGCAAAGTATAAAATTTCTGTAAACAAAAATATTAAGTCTAGAAAGATTACAAAATACAAAAGTATTAAGTCTAGAAAGATTACTGAAGGGGCGCCTGGGTGGCGCAGTTGGTTAAGCGTCCGACTTCAGCCAGGTCACGATCTCGCGGTCCGTGAGTTCGAGCCCCGCGTCAGGCTCTGGGCTGATGGCTCGGAGCCTGGAGCCTGTTTCCGATTCTGTGTCTCCCTCTCTCTCTGACCCTCCCCCGTTCATGCTCTGTCTCTCTCTGTCCCAAAAATAAATAAAAAACGTTGAAAAAAAAATTAAAAAAAAAAAAAAGATTACTGAAAAAAGCTCAAATACACCTGAAGGAATTTATGCTGAATTAAGGATTACAAATAATTCTCTTCTTACAGGATGAATCCTTGAGATTGGCACCAAATTGATATGGGCAACAAAGTTAATTTTCTAGCTTTCTCCTTATACAAAACGTATGTTCTGACTAACTGCCCACACAACATTTTAGTAACCAGAAAATTATTGTAGAAGGTAACTTTCATGTATTTTAAATACTTTTAGAAATATTCTACTTATTCATATTTTATGTGTATTACATAAATTTCACTTGGAATATGTTTCATTTGGCAGCTCTTCCTAACATAGTTATATTCTCATACTTTATTAAAATTATAGGAGTAAATTACTGTATTCGGATTTAGAACAGCAATCCTCCCAAATGCTTATGTTCAGAATTAGTCTATTCTTCCAATCGACTGAAGGGATGTAGATATCTGTAACATGAAGCTGTAATAATTCATAAACATACTGTTCTTAAATCCACTTAAGTGGGGTGAAGGAATGCCCCATAAATAATTAGATATTGAGAAAGACAGGGATAAACTTTGGTTATTTGGAAAACAAGATTAGATATCTTTTGTGTATAATGTTCTCAAGGAGGAGAAATGACTGAATCCTTTTATTCCCACATCCCATTGCTCAAAGATACTTGTTTCCTTCAAATAAAGACCTTAAGTTGTTTTAGGAGCTTTATGAAAGCATTTGAAGTGTATAAATATTATAACAAAAAGGATAAACCCAATTTGAGGAATCACCAGAAAGATTACAGGAGTCTTGCACAATTATTTAAAATATTGGACCAATTCATGTTATGTTCACATCTGACATACCAAAAGCAGTGCTAATGGTGTAACTTAAAGAAAAAAAATGTAAGAATGAGGCTGAAATGTGTGCCAATACATTGGACTCATGAAAAAGATCTGAAACCTCCAGTCTGGAAAGAAAACAAAGCAGGGAAAGAGTATTAAACTATGACTTCGAGCTTTTAAGAGTATGGAAAGGTCAACAAAACAAATTTCTACCAATGAGATTTAGGGGCACCTGGGCGGCTCAGTTGGTTGAATATCCGGCTCTTGATATTGGCTCAGGTCGTGACTTCGCACTTGTCAGATTGAACCCTGTGTCAGGCTCTGTGCTGGGCAAGGAACCTGCTTGGGATTCTCTCTCTCCCTCTCTCATTGCCCCTCCCCCTCACATCCATGTGCACACATGTGTGCTCTCTCTTTCTCAAAATAAGTAAGCTTAAAAAAAAAAACAAAAAATAAAATAAAATAAAAATGAGATTTAATTAACATCCTAGGGCTTAAAGATATTTTGGAAAAACAGTCATAAATTTATGGAATTCTAACAGGAGAGAGGATACATGCTAAAATGTTAATAAATCCAGGAAAGTTCTAAAATAACACAATAAGAGAAAAGGTCATGTTTTTACAATGATGTCATTGTATTTTACTCATAAAAGAGGCTGGATGGAAAGTAGCTGGCTCTGGCATTGTGGATGGCAGTCACTGTCTTTGCTGTCTCTATGGCATTTCTAGAGACAGAGATCAGGATTAGAGGAACCACAGTTCTTGCCCAGAGCGGAAACCCTACCTTAGTTTACAGCCCATAAGCCTCTTAACAGTCCCCAGGGAAATGTTCTATCACCATCGGGGAAAAAAATTAAAACAGTTTCAGAAGCTTCAGTTTGGGAAGTGATTACACATTTTAGGCAAGTTTAATTCTCCAGTGATACACGAAAAATCTAAGAACCCTGGGGCGCCTGGGTGGCTCAGTCGGTTAGGTGGCTGACTCTTGATTTGGATTCAGGCCATGATTTCATGGTTCTCGAGTTCAAGCCCCACGTCCAGCTCTGTGCTGACAGTGTAGAGCCTGCTTGGAATTCTCTCTCTCTCTCCCTCTCTCTCCCTCTCTCTGCTCTGTACCCTCTTTCTCAAATAAATAAGTTAACTTTAAAAAAAAAATTAAAGCCAAAAAAACTAAGAACCTTAATCATTTGTAAATGAGGTAATAAAAGGCAAAACAACTGATACATTTTTAAAGAATAGTTATTACTTAACAATGGAAACTGATACACATATATTCAGAAAATGCTGACACATCTTTTGTACTGAGATGGTTTCCCTGAAGAAATAGGTTTTGTCAAAAGTGGGAATTTCAGAGTCAAATAATATCCGTTCCATGACAATATGTCATTGACATAAATTTCTACTCTAACATAATTCTTTATCTAAATTATAGTCTTTGGAAGAATTTTTGTCTCTACAAATCATTGGCATTTGCCTAATAATTGTATCAGTACAGTCTGATGTCACATATTATCTTCTACATTTTTTCTCGCCAGATTTGCATTCGTGTATATATTATACATTTGTCTATTACTGTATATTCATTTATTTTTGCTCTTATTTTAAATTAGATGACAAAAACTTATGGAGCAGATCTTTTCTGTTCAAAATGCTAGTAGTGGGGGTGAAAGGAATGATAATATTGGATTCAGTGCTTTGATTACCAATACGGTAACTATGAGGTACAGTAAAATATTTGCTATCAACATCCGAAGATCATAGATAAATTCACTTATTTAAAAACTTTTTTCTCTAAAAGGAGACTAGTCCATTATTTTAATTGGATAAAATTATTTTTTTCCACTTGTCTATTTATTCTACTCATTTTAATAATTCTTCTTAGTTATTCTGTATGTGAGCAAAATTTTAATCAGTCTTGTCTTAGAATGTTCCTTACCAGCCAGATCGCCTTTAGGCATGATTTGCTGCATTTACCCTACATGAGGCAAGCTTGTTTTTCTTGTTCTCTTTATTTAGCAAGTCCTGAAATGTCGTATTTTTATTACAATCACAGAAAGAAAATTTGCATGTGAATTACAAAGATTTATTTCTTGAACCATTTGATAATTGCCAATGTGATACCTCGTCACCCTCCAGCCCCATAATTTCTGGTGTAGTTTTAAATTTTTTTTTTTCAACGTTTTTTTATTTATTTTTGGGACAGAGAGAGACAGAGCATGAACGGGGGAGGGGCAGAGAGAGAGGGAGACACAGAATCGGAAACAGGCTCCAGGCTCCGAGCCATCAGCCCAGAGCCTGACGCGGGGCTCGAACTCACAGACCGCGAGATCGTGACCTGGCTGAAGTCGGACGCCCAACCGACTGCGCCACCCAGGCGCCCCGGGTGTAGTTTTAACAAACAAGAACATTAGGATATTCACCTATATAATTACAATATAACCATAAAAAACAAGGAATTTGACATTGTGTATTGTTGTCCTCTGGTCCTTATACTTCATTCATGATTCACCAGTTGAGAATCATCTTGGGATGGAATTTTCATGGCTCTTTGGTTGCCTTGAATGGGAACAGTGCCTGGTCTTGCCCTGACTCTAGTGACTTCGACACTATCGAAGACTGCAGGCAGGTTTATTTTGTAGACTGTGCCTCACGTGGGTTTGTCTGACATTTACTCATGTTTATAATAGATTAGATCACATCACACTAGATTAAGTTACGTTAGATTTCCCTGTTATTACATTAAATTAGACCAGATGTTTCCTCATGGTTAGATTAGGTTTATTACACAGCTTCAGGAGGATATTCTTCAGGAGGCGTGATATTCTTCTAATTGTGATATTCTACTGTCATACTATCAGACATAATGCTTTTGATTTCTTCCACTAATAAAATGTCCATTTTGATCAACTTGTTAAGATTGCAAAGTCCCCTGTAAAGTTACTCTTTTTCCTTTTGAAATTGTAGTCAGTACTATGTAGGGAGGTCCTCCGAAGCTATGTAAGTGTTGTGCTTCTCATTAAATTTTCCAGTTATTTACTTATCTTTATGAGGATAGATTCATGGTTTCCTGTTTTAGACACTGGATTATAATCCATTTCTACCATTTATTTTGAAGATCAGTTTGTCCCAGATTTTCCCAAAGATGCCCTTGAAGCAGCTTCTGTGTCTTTTCACATGTCTCCATCATTTGAGCACTTTCTGTTTTTCTGGGGCAATAAAATGATTGAATCTTCTCTTTCACTTTCTGTGCTGCAGTCAAGCCATCAGTGGTTTTTCTAGAGTTCTGGCTCTTTGTGTTGGAGGATGGTATTAAGAAAGGGATACCTGGATGCCGGGTTTGTTCCTTGCGGTTGGGGACTCTCTGATCTAGGTAATTTCAGGGGGCAGGTGAGGTCTGTATGTGCACACACACACACACACACACACATCTCTGTAAATGTGTATAAACACATCTGCATTTATTTTATAGCGTGCACGTGTGTGTGTGTGTGTGTGTGTGTATAACCAACCGCATACCAGTATTTCTAATTCTAATTGAGCACTATTGGGTTTATTCTACTCCGTCTCCCCATATGTGCAACTCTCACATCTGACAGTGAGAAATCAGGCTCCGATTTCCCACTCCCCAAGTCGACTTAGTTGGTCCATTCCTTTCTCTCTTCCCCATCTCCCACCAACACACATCTGAAAGCTCTCCTTACTCAGCCCAGCCAGCCATGATAGTTTGGTATTTTTTTCTGAAAATGATTTTGTAAGAATATCGCTGTGACTACAGTGATCACTGTGTATATTTTATCAAGAATTGAAACTTAATACATGCTCTATTAGTGTCCTAAAAATGAAACGAGAAAGATGGTCTTTCAAAAAGGCTTGTTCCTCCTCAGTCTAATGCTGGCTCTGAAAGGGGTAGGCTTGAAATATCTACAAACCAAGTGCCCTCCACTTTTGCAGGGTCTGCTAGCCACGGGATGTTCGGAGGTTCATTTCTATTAACAACAGCGTACGATTCAACTATTTTGAACTAGGTCAACATACTCCATTGACTCTTCCTGTGTTTCCCCATGTGTGACCGGCTGACAGGACAATTATTGTGCCTTGACTTCCACATCATGCAGATAGGTCCTGTCATTCTCTCACTAGGAGAATCTGACCATTGGACGTGAACTCCTAAAGTCAGCTGGCTGTCAGATGAGATCCAGGTTACATGAGGAGCTGTACCTGAGCATAGGAGTCTGGGTGTTCTCCAGGGGGCACGTAACATGGGTACCTGGTGAGGTACGGACAAAACACAAGGAGTAACTTCTCTTTCCTATGGAAGCTAATGTTGTAAAGTCGTTTTCGTCTGAAGAGATCATCAGAGAATACACAGCACCCCACGAGCATAGGGGGAAAGTACTAAAAATCGTGTTAGATAGTTAATAAAAAATATGATGCACTTTTACAAATGCTCCGAACTTTGTGGTATTTCTCAACATTTAAAATTATTCCGTATTGAGATTTTTTTTCTCATTCTAAATATTCACTTTCATGCCCCGTTTTATGCTCCTAGTTTTCTAATTGTGTTTAGTAATGGAGGTCCCATTACTAAACATTGCTCACTTGAGCAAGTGAGAGGGCCCAAGACGTCTAAACAACCGCTGTTGATCAGTAATGGCAGTGTAGCCAATGCCGAGAATCAGTGTGGTGTCAGTTGATTGTCTAGAGTACTGGTTTTGCCACTTGACGTAAAGTATCTGTTGGCCGCTGCTGCTGCTTTTTCTAGTTTCAGAAAACGAAACAGGATTCTAGCTTTTGTTTTTTTTCCTTTTTCCTCTAATCTCCATGGTGTTTCGGGTTCCTCACCAGCAGTCCTTCCTAAACTTGAGACATGTAACACCTGAGATTTCAGGCATGCCAGTAGACAGGTGCAACGGGGTCTGGGAAGGACATGCACCCTGGAGGTCATCAGGGCAGAAATGCCGGGGTCCCCGCTGTGCCACACGGGTAAGACCTTTTACGCTGGAGGAGCCGGCCTTAGACACAGGTGAGGAGAACCATATCTAGGACAGGCCTGCCGATGGGTATTTGCGGAGCTGACAGGCTTTGTAAGCGGGAAACAGGATCATCAAATACGATGAAGAATGAGAGGTGTATGTTAGTTTTGAGGCAAACGCAGAAGGTTCTCCCTGGGTTTTGGTAGACTAGGCAAGAGGACAGAATTTCGTGACCCAGAATTCGACGCTTTCTTGAAGGACGAGTCCAGAATCCAACACACGGTGAGTCGTTCGCCAGCCACATTCAGCTACACTGTCACGTTAGAGTTAGAACTCAGGCAATCATTTTTCCCAGAGTCGGATAAACCAGAGCAGTGAGAGAGGACAGGCCTTTTTTGTAGGTATGTGGCTGTCATGAGTGGAATGACCACCAGCGGTCTCTGTGCACTCTTCCCTTCTGCTCCTTGCCCTCACCTCTCTAGTCCACTGCTCAAGACTTGCTGGAATGTGTGTCTCGGCCCCAGGATCTTTGCAGCAGCCCTGGAACACTCCCCACCCCCACCCGCCCGGTGCCTCCAATCTCGTCTCCTGCTGCACTTAGAAGACTATTTTGAAAAAGGCAAACTCAGTCATTGCTCAGGCTTGAAATCATTTGGGGGCTCCTTTGTTCTTCATGTAACTTTTACGTTCCTTATTACTGTCTTTTCACAGCTCTCCCCCACCCAAACGCCAACATTAGCTTCATAGCTAAGTGCATCACAGCCATGCTGAGCGCTTTTTAGGTGTTTAAGTGACACATGATTATTTACACACCTGGACAAGTTTACACATTATTTCCCGTGCCCCACAGTGCCCCACAGCGCCCCTTCTCCCACTCACCAAACCCGAATCCCAACCAAAGCACGTCATCCGAACCCTTGAATAATCCTTTAGATTTCAAGTTTACTTCAGGCCTCCTCCAACATGCCCTTCCTAAAGTCCTTAGTCAGCTAGGCTTTTTGTGAACTCAGCCCCCTTGTCCAGTTGTACAGAATCCCTAATTCCGAATAAAGTGCTTGGCAACATAGAGAGTGCTTCATGAATATTTGTAATGTGAATTAATTAATAAAAATATATTGATTAAAGAACTGCTAACCTTCACAGCAACCTATGCTTTCTTAGCCCCCCCCCCCCCCCCCCCCCCCGAACAAAAGAAATCAAAGTCTAAAATGCCGAATGTATTTGTGAAGGGTAATGTACTTGGTAACAAAGTTGTCAGTTTTTGGCAAGACTCTCTTGTTTTGAAGCCTTTGTTTTCTCACCAGGAGCTGGCTGGCTTTCTCACTGTCATCCCTTCCCAATTTATCATTGCTTATACCGACAGAGAACGAGGGAATATAGTATGACATTTAAGAGCACAGGTTTTTGAGACAGACTGCAAGATTCAATCCTTACCTCTGACATTTACCAGCTACAATGACTTTGGGCTATTTATTTAACCTTTCTTTGCCTTGGTTTCCGTATCTGCAAAATGAAAATAATAACTGCCTCATAGCGATGGTGTAAAAATTAGGTAAATTATTATATCAAGAAACTGAGAACAAAAAAACCTGGCACCTATGTGTAAGCTGCATACACTGGGTAACTATGATTTAGCTTTAGTTTTCTTATTCCTGGTATAGCCTCGTATCAGAAGAGAGAAGAGAGGATTTTCTCTATTAGTGGTCCAGGCCAGATGTTTTGTGGTCCAGATCATTAAACTGTGCCTTCAAAATTGCCTGAGAGGGGCATGTGGGTCACTCGGTCGGTTAAGCATCTGACTTCAACTCAGGTCATGATCTCACAGTTTGTGAGTTTGAGCCTCATGTCAGGCTCTGTGCTGACAGCTCGGAGCCTGGAGCCTGCTTTAAATTCTGTGTGCGTCTCTCTCTCTGCCCCCGTTCATGCTCTGTCTCTCTCTCTCAAAAATAAATAAACATTGAACATTTCTTTCTAAATGCCTGAGATATCCCTTTCTGGAGACTGAAGTCTACAACATACACATCTGCACAGGACCGTTACCTGAGGACAGTAGGTGGCTGGGTTACAGAAGACCCTGCTTTATAACTGCTGCCCAGACCGAACTTTCTGAGGCTGGGTTCCTTGTCAAGCCAACCATCTGACCTGAATGCAGGCAAAGTATCCATTTAGCACTGAGTTTTATTCCACTTCTCTATTCTTGTGTTATATGAAATTTTCATTTGGGAAAGAGAATCCTCGGCAGATAATTTTGTATGTCAAATGCAAATCCGTGAAGCACAGAATATTAGTGTTATATTGATCAGTTATAGGAGAGCTTTCTCATTTACATATCACTAGTGAGAGTAGAATTAGAGTTTATTGAATGTCTAAAAATATTTATCTCCAGGCCTCACTAACTTCTGTAAAAAATTTCCCAAAGCAACTAACGAGCTTATAGAAAATTTTATGTGCAAAGGAAAATGAGAAGTGCCCTTTGTATTTACTTTGGGCAGAGTGCAAATGTATGGGCCCTTCTAGATATTTGTAATGGTGGTAGAAATTGGTCTGGCTTTTCTAGGAGGGAATTTAGATCCCTGAGCCTAACATCTTGAGTATGTTAAAATATTTTGAACTCAGGATTTCCAAAACTCGGAATTTAGACTAAAGGAAATAACTAGAAAGTTACATAGCCTGTGGGTAGGGCGCCTGGGTGGGCTCAGTCAGTTAAGCCTCCGACTTCGGCTCAGGTCAAGATCTCATGGTTTGTGGGTTCAAGCTCCGTGTAGGGCTCTGTGCTGACAGCTCAGAGCCTGGAGCCTGCTTTGGTTTCTGTGTCTCCCTCTCTCTCTGTGCCTCCCCCCCCCCCCCCCCTCTCTCTGTCTCAAAAATGAATAAAAATTAAAAAAAAAACTTTTTAAAAAGTATGTGGGCAAAGATCAATTCTTTGCTATCTATTTTTTGTGTGTGTGCCGTCATATTAACTTAATGTCTGTGTCGCCCTAATAAAATGTAAGTTCAATGAAACCAGGGACATTTTCTGGGGTTTTTTCCCAACCATAGAACAAGTGCTTAGCAGATTGTCTTGTATACATCAAATATTCAACCATTATCTATTATATAAATCAAAGAGTCATTGTTGTGATGTCTGATAGAACACATGAGGAAGTATCTAAACAGCAAAAGTAAGAGACTGACTAAATAAATATGGCCAAATGATGGGACAGATGAAATCCACCAAAAGGTCAAAGTTTTTTTCTAAGTCTATTGATCGACATAAAAAAAATCTTAAGACATATTTTTTACATGAAAAAGGTTACAAGCCATATAATTCTAATATTGCAAAAATTTTTTAAAAGAAATAAAATATTGAATGTTTATATGGAGCCACACATATTCTCTCTCTCCTTTAAAATTGTCCTTATATTGTCCTTATTTCAAATATTATGATAAATTGAATTGTTTTTAGATGTTCAATCAGCTTTTTTTTTTTTTCTTATTTTTTTTTTGAGAGGGTTATAAAGACCATGTAGCTACTTGGAAAATGGTTAGGAAATAATTTAAGTCTACATAAGAATACAGAAATGCATGCTGGATTACTACTATGATAAAGTTACATTAACGTAGGGCTAAGGAAGGGACAAATTAATGTACGACTAGGGAATAATTTGTAGGGGAGTGAGTTTCTGGGTTTCTTTCTGTATCTTTCTTTCTCCCTCTTTCATGCTCCCTTCCTCTCTTCCTTTCTTCCGTCTCCCCCGTCTCTCTCTTTAATTCTTTCTTCTTAATGCCACCATTTTTTCCCTAAAAAATTCAATTAGAATCTCATTCAATTAGATTCAATTAGAATTTCATTAGCCCTTTTGGTAATTATTGAAAAAAAACGGAGTTGAGCATGTCCTCCTTATCTTCAGACACCAGTACATCTTTTAGGAGTTGCCGGAGCCTTCTTTACTAACAACCAACTCAAGTAGCTTAGAGTTGCCCTTCCTCCATAAATCCCTAAATAGAACTAAAACCATACCCAGTGATGAGCAAGCAATGACCTATACATTCATTTAGCCCTTGTGCTGCTCTGAATGTCAGTTTTAGTCAAGGATTATTTTATGGGGAAGAAAAATTATGCCCCCTTTTGAGGTGATCGTGTTTGTTTGCCGGTTTTTCTGCTGCAGGACACATCTGATGCATTTCACTTACGTTTCACATGTTCCAGCATTTTCTGCTGACCCTTTAACTAGAAGAAAATAACTGATAGAAAATGCAAGGAACTTAGTTCTCCTTGGTTACACAAACAAGGTCAACCTGAACAAAGATTTAATTTTCATCTGTAGTACTTCCAAACTTACAGACCCCAGAGTAGAAACTGAATGTAGATTATTAGTTAGGTTTTATAAATTATTCCCATTCTGATTCTTTTTTTCCCATTCTGATTCTTAAAAATGGGTACAGAAACCATTTGGAATTTTATGGAATTCTCATAACTTCCTAGTCCAATACTCTTGTGTATAGCACAGGACTTTGGTTTATAAGTGTATATTCTTTGCATACTCAGATAGATAACCTAATTCTGAGATTAAAAAATATATATATCTTTCTTTGCACATGCCTTTATATTTTCTGCATTTTCTCATTCAAAGTTGTATCCAAGACTTTTCCTTTTGTATTTTACTTAGAAAAAAAAAAAAAAAACAAAGATGATAATAATTGAGGTTTAAATTAGGACTATTTTCGATAGAACTTTCGGCTTCTCCCTCCATGACCTCCTACCAAGCTTCTTCCTTTCCTCTCCCCAGATCGAGGGACTGCAGTATCTGCTTCCTAATTACTCCAGCTGATATGAGGGTGCTTATATACTTCTCTGCCTTCTGTCTCTTATATGTATATTTTCTTCTCTCTGCCTTTATCTTTTATGCCGCTGCCCCATTTGTTTTCACAGGCCACTTATGAGCTCAGAGCTACGCTAAGGAAGAGCCCTGAAAATGTTCGCCACGTATTGATCATACCTTGAGAATCTTGCACATAATCTCATACACGGAGAATGTTTTCTCTGCTCGGGTCCAGTCCCACGTTGTCACCTTGAAAAGATGAGAAACTGACATGTCACCTGTTGTCGAAACACACTCCTTAGTTCCCTCTTTATCGTACTTAGATAATATGGCACACCATGACACTTTCCCACCTGCAGTACATGGTCTCAGTTGTGAAGCTATCCTCATAGAGGTCCATGTGTGGTGTTTTGGTGTCCTCTCTCTTAGGCTTTATTGCCATTTCTCCTCCTCTTTCAGCAAATGTTTTATGTTATGTGTAACCATCTCCATTTGCCCAACGTATGTATATATTTTAAATACTGTATGATTTACATAAAAATACCAAGGATTTATATTTCTCACGTACAGTAATTTCCCAGCTTACCAACCAGTTACATACAAAGAAGCGTCCTAAATATAAACACTGGCTTTAATTTTTTAAAAAGACATTATTTATATCAAGAAGTTATTTCAAGATGTGATCGCCTTAAACACTGTGAGGACACCAAACAATACGATGAAGTTGGTCACTTTCTTACATTTGAAACATGCATTTGTCTGTCTACTCGTATGAAATCATTCAGAGTAGGAATATAGTAAAATGTATAAATATTAATAGCTTTTTTTTCCTGCTTTCTGGGTGCTTTGAACTTTGTAGAGACATAGTCATTCAAAATAACAGCAGGTCAGATTCGATATTTCCAAAACCCTATGTAATATTACACCTGTAAGTGAGTGGTCTGGCAATTGATATTCATATTCAATAAATATTTATTAAGAATCTACTGTTGTATAAGGTACATGATTCCAAAAGAAAGACCTTGGGTGCAATAGGTACCCATACATACTTAATACAAAGTCCAATGACTAGAATACAGGATATTAAAATGCTACTTTTTTTTACTTAGACATACCTGTGTCAAATAGATAATAAGCACATTTTGACTCTCATAAATGCCTGAACAGAAATGCCTTCTAGATTTTTCCAGGGTTATAAAGTAAATATTTAACGCCAAAACATATATCTTTAGTAAGATATTTTCAGAAACATTTGAGCTGTTTTCTATTTTTCCCCTGTATCTTATTTGCAAAATACAGGAAAACCTTGGTTTGCGAGCATAATTCGTTCCCGAAACATGTTTGTAATCCAAAGCATTGTATATCAAGGCAAATTTCAAGAACCATTGGCTAAGTCATGATCATGTGACACTCGCTGTCACGTACCACGTGTATTACAAGACATCGCTCGTTGATCAAGTTAAAATTTACTAGAAATGTCTGCTGCCCTGCGGAACCCTCGCAGAACAGGTTGCTCGCGATCCACGGTTTTACTGTATATTGGTAATACGCTATTTACCATTATCAAATTGATGTCACTCTGTCATGATAATACGGGAAAAATAAAAACTGTTGGACAAAAACGCTTACCGGAGGTGCTAGAAACTTGTAAAGACAGGATCCCCTCAGGGCTAGAAATGTTGGCGAGTATGCTCGATCTTGCAGAGGATCCTGTTCCCGTGCTTCACACCAGCCCATGTAGACTATCTGTAGGAAAATGGAATATGATTCGCTGTCAACAAAAGTCTCATTACAGATGCGTACTTTGTGTATCTTGGGTATTTTAATTCTCCCATAACATTATCAAATGAATTGATGAGAAACAATACATACGCCACATAAGCTTTCCAATAAGTGGATGTGAACCACTCCCGAGAGCTTACGTTTCCATCAGCACTTATCAAGCATTTGTTTATGCAGTCCAACTGGGCATGAGTTATATTTCCCCCTCTCCACCACCGCTACTATAAAAATGTTTCCTCGTAATGAAATTCGTCGACTTATCCTATCCGTTTCTCAATTAGTGGTATTTTACAATGAGGATGTGCTCCCAGGATAAAACTATTTAAGAGGGTAAAGGAGATAAGTCAAAAAGAGGTACCCTATGTGATGACCACTGGTGTGGTATACACATCTCCCCTCTACCTGACAGGATGGGATGATAGCTTTTCTTGATTTAGTCACCAATCTAAGATGAACATAGATTATTCAAACATTATTCATATATCAAATGGCAATGACAACAGCTCTTTGGTCTTTAGATCTTAAATATTGGTGGATCAATTTCCAAAAAGAAATCATGGGAGATAAGCCACTCCTCCTCCAATCATTTGATTGTTCTGAAGCTCAAACATATACATAAGCATTTATTCAATGAGTTTTATATTCCTGACAATGTATACACATACGTCATTTCATTTACCTCTTACCACAACTTTATGTGGTAGACATATCTGGGAGGATATATTTCCCAGATCATGTCATTTACTTTGGTTTTATGGTTGACAGAATGTTCTTTCCTACTCTTAGACTTCTTTTTTTTTTTTTTTTGCCATGAGATCTGTCGTGACTAATGTGATATTAATGCACATGACAAAAGTAAGTTGGAGTTAGTATCTTGTGCTTCTGCCATTGCCATGAAGAAAGCATACCCAAGATGGAATCATGTGGAGCCGGCCAGAGCCAGAATTTCCTCCTGGACCCAAGCCTAGCCACGTCCAGCCTAGAGGCTAATTCCAAACAATCAGCTCACTTACAGAGAGAAATAAAACACAGAGAAATAGACTTCCCATGCTCATATCTTAGAAGAATTATTATTATTTTTTAGAAGAATTAGTTTAAACAAATATTCCTAATATCCAAATTGACCTCCAGATGTAATATCATCCCTATAAAGTCCCAAAGCCATTCCTTATGGAAATAGAAAAAAATATCTTAAAATTCATATGGTACTACAAAAGACTGAATAACCAAAACAATATTGAGCAAGAAGAACAAAGCTAGAGACATTTTACTTCATGCTTTCAAAAAATATTACAAAACAAGGGGCGCCTAGGTGGCTCAGTCGGTTGAGCATCTGACTTCAGCCTAGGTCATGATCTCACAGCTTGTGAGTTTGAGCCCTGCATCGGGCTCTTTGCTGACAGCTCGGAGCCTGGGGCCTACTTCGGATTCTGTGTCTCCCTCTCTCTCTGCCCTTAACCCACTCACATTCTGTCTCTGTCTCTCTCAAAAATAAATAAACATTAAAAAAAATTACAAAACAAAGTAATCAAAACAGTAAGATACTGGCGTCAAAACAGACAGATAAAACTAATGAACAGAAGAGAGAGCCCAGAAATACATTTATGCATTTAGGGTCAGCTGATCTCCAACAAAGATCAAGAATACACAATGGGGGATGTATAACGGCTCGGGAAAACTAGATAATCACATGCAAGAGAATCATTTTAGATCCTTATCTCACACCATATGCAAAAATTCATTAAACTCAACTCAACTCAAAATGAATTAAAGACCCTAAAGCCATTAAACTACAAGAAATACAATTTTAAAACACTACGACTTTCCTGTGTATCTCCCAAACTGGATACAGTTAAAAAGACAGGAAGAGACACATTTTCTTGAGGACATGCAGTAATGTAAAAGCTTGTGTAAATCTGGTAAGTTTGATTCTCCACTTCTAACATCAACTCAACACAGTTGTGCATACATGTGCACTGAGGCGCATGTATAAGAATATTCACGCAGGTTCTTCTTCTTAGTCCCAACTATGTATCAATAGTTTGAAATATTAGTAAACTGTGTATCCTCAAAATACCTCATAGATGAAACTAGCAATAATTTATGGTAAAATAAATACAGCAGGCAAATTAGTAAATTAGAGCTATCCGGAACAACATGAATGAATCTCACAGAACATAATGCCAATTGAAGGAAGAAGACGTGGAATAACACATACAAGTAGTTTGTTTCAGGTAAACGAGTCTTTTGGAACGCATTTCTGGTTGGGAAAACAAAAAAAGTACTAGAGTGAAGCAAGACAATCACCACCATAATTGTCAGGATAATGGTTACGTTAGAAGACAACAAGCTAGTTGTTACTGGGAGAATGCAACCTGGGGAGAAAATGTGAGTTGCTAGCCATCTGCTTTTCTTGACCTAGAATGTGGTTACGCAGGGGTTCGGCTTTTGAATAATCAAGATGCACATCTCTGACTTACGAGCTTTCCTTACATGCATTATGTTTTACAAAAACTCATCTAAAACAGCACGCAATGTGTATTCTTAGTAATAGCTTTATAACAACCTTAAAATAACAGAGTTTTGTGAGTACTCTAGGAAGAAAGTATTCTGATAAATACGGTTTAAATTGCACTGTCATTATTGGGCCACTGCAATGGGATAGAATTTTAATTATTACAGATTATATCACCTTCAATCGTTACTTCATTTCACAATTAGGTCAGAGTCTTTCATTTAAACTCATGTTGATAAAACGTATAGTTTCTCTAGGCTTATGACTTCTCCGTATTGGCAGAAGAAAAAAGAATCGAGTGGTATACATAACCATGAAAAGGAAATATTTCAGCTTCTTAAGGCTATGAAATTTGAGTTTGTTGTCTCTTCCTGCCTCTATAATTTGCTGGAAGCTGAAATATTAGGAAGGAGATACTGGTATTTTTCAAGAAATATCAATGAATACAATTTTATTATTTTGAACTGAGTGTAGCCTTGGGCGAAGAGCTCAGGATATAGCTAATAAAAATGGGATTATCAGAGCTGTAAGGGGGATTTCTTCCAGGGAATGCTTGCTCTCCAGGCCAAGGATTGCCCTTATCATCTTCTGTTCCAAAACAAGGAAGCAAAGTTCTTAATTGTGCAGAGATTTCTAAGGCGCTTTTTGATTTTCATCATTACCAGGACTCCTGTGAAATAATTATAAGGTTGAGGAGACCTAGGCATTTTTAGTAAATGCTTCCCACACATGTCACAGCAAATGATAATTCTAAAGAAAAACTGTATCACTTAATCTTTAAAAAAATTTAAAAACCCAAATGGACAATATAGGCATGAGTATTTCAAAGGGGATATTTTAGAAGCAAGGATAATTAAAAGGGAATGGTTTTCCTTGCAAATGAAATGACAGGAGGACTTCCACATGTATAATTATAAGATAAAGATTTTAGAAGCTTGCCTATTTTTCAGCTTTATTGAGGTATAAATCAGCAAATAAAATTATAAGATATTTAAAGTTGCACATTGCGATGATTTGATGAACACATATACTGTGAAAGGAGTTCTCCCATCTCGTTGATACATCCATCACCTCGTATATGTGTGTATTTTATTTAAATAGATAAGAACATTTAAGTTCTACTCTCAGCAAATTTCAATTACACAATACAGTGTTACTTAACGTCACCATGTTATACATTCGATCCTCAGACCCTGGAGGGGGGGGGGGTCTAGATGAACATTTGCACCTTTATACCAACCTCTCCCCAGTTCCTCTAGCCCCTGGCAATCATTTTTCTACTCTCTATTTCTATGAGTTTGACTTTTTTTTTTTTTTCACATATAAGTGACACTATGAAGTACTCATCTTTCTCTGCCTGGCTTCTTTCACTTAACGGGATGCCCTCAAGTTCCATCCATGTTGTCAAACGGGATTTTCTTCTTTCTCAACGATGAATATATGTCTCACATCCCCTTTATCCATTCATCTGTTAATGGACACTTAGTTTGTTTCCATATATTGACTACAGTGAATAATGCTACAATGAACATGGGAGTTGCAGATATCTCTTGGAGGCCCTATTTCCATCTCCTTTGTGTGTACCCCCAAAAGTGGGATTGCTAGATCATATGGAAGCTCTATTTTTAATTTTTTGAGGAGCCTCCATACTGTTTTCCACAATGGCTGCACCAATTTGCACTCCCACCCAAAGTAGACAAGTATATCCTTCTCTCCACATTCTCATTAGCTCTTGTTATCTCTTGTCTTTTGGATGATAGCCATTCTAACAGGTGTTAAGGTGATAGCTCATTGTGGTTTTGATTTGCATAAACTTGTTTATTTTAAATGGCGTGTGTAATTAGCTGAAAACACACCTGATATGTAAAGCTTGCACTGCACAGCAACATTTTATTTTTAAAATTTTTATTATTTTAAAACTTATTTTATTTTACATTATTTCTCCTCTTTTAAATACTTTAATTTTTAGGGCCATTTAACATAATTGAGTGGAAGGTAGAGATTTCCCATAGACCCGATGCACCTCTCCCATTATCAACATCACCCACAAGTGTGATACATTTGTTACAACTGATGAACAATTGATACGTCATTATCAGCCAGAGTCCATGTGTCCATTATGGCTCGCTCTTGGTGTTGCATATTCTATAGGTATAACAAATGCTTAATGACACATATCTACCATTATAGTATCATACAGAATCGTTTCACTGTCTTAAAAACCCTCTGTGCTCTGCTGATTCATCCCTCCTCCCCAATCCCTGGAAATTACTGATTTTTTTACTGCCTACATTATTTTACCTTTTCTAGAATGTCATATCTTTAGGATCATACAGTATGTAGCCTTTTTAGATTGATGGCCTTCACTTTTTAACGTATATTTATGGTTCCTCCATGTCCTTTCATGGCTTGACACCTCATTTCTTTTCAGTGTTGAGTGATATTCCATTCTTGGGATACACTACAGTTTATTTACCCACTCATCCACAAAGTCATCACGGCTGCTTCCAAGTTTTGGCAATACAAACAAAGGTGCTGTAAACATCAATTTGCAAGTTTTTATCTGTACATAGGTTTTCAAAATTTTTTTTAATGTTTATTTATTTTTGAGACAGAGACAGACAGAGCATGAGCAGGGAAGGGGCAGAGAGAGAGGGAGACACAGAATGTGAAGCAGGCTGCAGGCTCCAGGCTCCGAGCCATCAGCACAGAGCCTGATGCGGGGCTCGAACTCACAAACTGTGAGATCATGACCTGAGCCGAAGTCGGACGCTTAACTGACTGAGCCACCCAGGCGCCCCTGGACATAGGTTTTCAACTCATTCAGGTATATACCAAGGAGTGTGGCAGCTGAAATGTATGGTAAAAGTATATTTTGTTTCGTAAGAAACGGCAAAACTATCTTTCAAAGTGGCTACCCCATGTTTTACTCTCACCAGCAATGCAGAGTTCTTGCTTCTCCGCATCCTTGCCAGCATTTGGCATTGTCAGTTCAGGGGGTTTGGCCATTGGAGTAAGTGTGTACTGGTATATTATTCTTTTATCTTTTCATTCTGCTGATGACATGTAATGGGGAGCATCTTTTCATATGTTTATTTGCCTTCTGTATATCTTCTTTGGTGGGGTATCTATTACCGTCTTTGGCCCATTTCTCAATTGGGTTGTTTTCTGCACTATCAACACAGAGCCTGATGCAGGACTCAAACTCACACACTGTGAGGCCATGAGCTGAGTCGAAGTCGGACCCTAAACCAACTGAGCCATCCAGGCGGCCCTACTTGGATTGTTTTTTTATTGCTGAGTTTCAAGAGTTCTTTGTATATTTTAGATAATGGTCCTTTATTAGATACGTTGTGCAAATATTTTCTCCCAATATGTGGCTTGTCTTATTCTATTGATATGGTCTTTTTCAAGGTAAATATTTTTGCTTTTAATGAATTCCATGTTAGCAATGGTTTCTTTCCTAGATCCTGGAAAGAATCTTTGGTGTCACCTCTGAAATGTCATCAACATAGTCAAGGTCATCTAGATGTTTCTCCTGTTATCTTCTGGAAGTTTTATAGTTTTGGATTTTACATTTAGGTCTGTAGTCCAGTTTGAGTTAAATTTTGTGAAGGGTGTATGGTCTATGTCATGATTTTTTTTTTTTTTTTTTTTTTTTGGCATATGGATGTCTAGTTCTAGAACCATATTTTGAAAACACTGTCCAGAGAGGATCCTCAAAAATTTTTGTAAATGGATTACCTCCTGAGAATAGCGATTAGACAAAGAGAAAATAAGATGGGAGACTACCAGTCTGACTGAATCTGTGACCATAGCTCGTATTCAGAACCTGGTAAGAATTTTCTTTTCTTTTCTTTTTTTTTTTTTGACCTTCTCCCCTAAACAAATTGAAGATACTACAGTTGGATGGGTGAATTAACTTACTGTGTTATTTAAGTTGCAAACCAATTATTTGATGAATTGAAATCAACTGCCCTTATCTTTCAAATCTTTGCAAAACTAGGAATGCAATTCTAGAGGCAGTCAAAAGTTCACCTATTCATTTCTATAAATCCCAAAACATCCCTGCTTATCTTAAAAGGCTTATCACTTGCATTCTTCCCTGTGTGTTTGAGATGTAAATGTTAAAAGTACAAACTTCTGGGAAGTAATTCTCACCAGAAGGAAAACAAAAGATAAAAAATCATTTAAACTTTGTTTTAGCCAATGGAATGAATGGGCAGCCTCATTTACCAGAAAAACAACCTAGAAACAACTTCTATTACAACTGGTAAAATGAAAACTGTAAGACCCCTGTTTATATCCGTCTGTATGCTTAAGTGTGTCTATAAATGTGTATTGTAGATGTATGGTATTTTCTACTGCTGGATCGTATTCTAAAATTGATTTGTAAATGATCTCTATTTAATTGATTTAAAGAAATAAGCACCTATATGAATTAATATTCATAAAAAATCTCAAAATATAATAGAAACTAAACTAAATGCTTTTCAGGGTCACATGATTTGGCACAGTCTTTGACAAATAAAAGCTAGTTTAAATTTGCTTTAATTAAAATAGGCATGTATTCAGCACACCAACAATGATATATATTGCAGACAACTTCTATTCTACCTAGGTTGTGTTACCTGTCAAAAAATTTGTCAGTAAGAAAAACAGCTTGGAACAATGAATGACTTTGTCAAATTTCTCATGAAATTTTTGTGGGTAATCTAAACATAAGTGTTATGAACACGTATACTAAACAGATGTAAGTAGGGTAAAAAGTTTTTAGGTGAACTTTTAAAATAGTTTCCCCAACTTTTTAATATACCTTGAAATCTCAAAGTCAAGTTAAATGATAACTTAAATTCAATGAATATTCATTTATTTTTATTTTTTAAAGGATTTTTTAAGCTATTTGTTTATTTTGAAAAAGACAGAGAACATGAGCAGGGGAGGGGCAGAGTGAGAGGGAGAATTCCAAGCAGGCTCCACACTGTCAGTACAGAGTCCCTTAGAGAAACTAAAGATATTTGAGTCTATTAGTAAACATGCATTATGCCATGCTGATAAATTTTCTATCAAAAAAAGCACGTTTCTAGAAATCATTAAAAGTATTTATATTTTCACACGATGCTAATGTAAAAGATAGTTCATAATTGTTTATTTCTTAAAGTTCCTAAAGTTAAGAATTCTAATTAATAATGTCATTAAAGCTAGTAGAAATAACAAGGGAAGCATCTCCGTATGCAAGAAAAGTAGGATGTATGCTTTTGGCAAAAGAAAGCATGAGGGATGGAAATACATTCTTGTTGAGGGAAGAGAAAGTAATTTTGTGCTAAATTGAGGCTGGTTATTTAAAGAGGGAAAATACAGGATGAAATCTGAATGTAAAAAAAGAAAGTTGTAGAATGTGTGTGGAAAGGGAATCTTTGAAAAAGAATTTTCATGTGTGGTCAAATTGGCTAGAATTAAAATGAATTTATTTTAAAATGAGTTTTAGTATCAAAAGTTCACTGGTGCAGGTTGTCTCCAAGAAGGCAGCAAAGTAAGAGGACGCTGGGCTTGTCTCCTCCCACAAACACCACTAGATAACTATTAAATCATCCTAAGTACCCCAGAAATCCACATTAAGACTGACAGAACAAACCCCATACCCAAAGGGAGACAAGAGACTACATCAAAGAAGGTAGGAAATGTGGAGATGTGGGTTAGGGGAGAAATGGATCACGTTTGCCACGGAGGAGAGGGAGCCATAGTCTCAGAAAAGGACGAAAGACAGAGACGCATACAGGGGAACACAGAGAATTTTTCCTCAAAGCCAAGACTTAGAAAACACGAGGGGCTGAATGTCATGTGTTCTTGCAACTAACTAGCAGGGATTAACCCTTGGAATGTTGTTTTATTATTTCATTTCATTTCATTTCATTTCATTTCATTTCATTTATTTTTTTTTAAGTTTATAGAGTGAGCATGAGTAGGGGAGGGCAGAGAGAGAGGGAGAGAGAATCCCAAGCAGACTCCTTGCTCAGCAGAGCCCAGTGTAGGACTTGATCCCAAGATCAATGTCAAAATCAAGAGTCTAACACTTAAACGACCGAGCCATCAAGGTGCCCCTTCAAGGCTGGAATTTTATTTATTTATTTATTTTTTTAAATTTGAGAGAGAGAGAGAGTGAGCAGCAGAGGGGCAGAGAGAACGGAGGGAGAGAATCCCAAGCAGGTTCCGCACTGTCAGAGCAGCACCCGATGCAGGGCTCAAACTCACAAACCCTGAGATCATGACCTGAGCCGAAATCAAGAGTCAGACACTTAAACAACTGAGCCACCCAGGTGCCCCAAGCCTGGAATTTTAAAGGTCATTAGGCTTGCTTCAGTAGAGCTCAGAGGGCACTGCCCTATTCCTGAAGAGAAGGCAGGCAAACAACCTGGGGTGGGCAGGGAGGTCCTTACCACAGAGATAAAAAAGTGAAAAAGAATCAATCAGAGATGAAGAGTGCAATAAACAATATTGGAAACAGGCTTAATGCAATGAACAGCAAGCTGGAAGAAGCAGAGGAACAAATTAGTGGCCTAGAAGACAAAATCATGGAAAACAATGAAGCTAAACAAAAGAAAGAAAGAAAATTATGCAACACAAGAATAGACTTACGGAACCCAATGACTCCATCAAATATAATAACATTAGTATTACGGGAATCCCAAAAGAAGAAGGGTGGGGGGGGGGGGGGGGGGGGGGGGGCGGCAGAAAATTTATTTCAAGAAATAATAGCAGAAATCTTCCCTAACCTGGGGAGGAAGGAAACAGACATCAAGATCCACAAGGCACAGGGTACTCCCATCAAAATCAAAAAAAGCAGGCCAACACTAAGACATATTGTAATTAAATCTGCAAAATACAGTGAAAAAGAAAAAATCTTCAAAGTAGCAAAAGAAAAGAAGTTTTTGACTTACAAAGGAAAATCCAGAAGGCTAGCTGAACATTTCTCAACTGAAATTTGGCAAGCCAGAAGGGAGGGGCATGATGTATTCAAAGTGCTGAATGGGAAAAAATCTGCAGCCAAGAGGACCCTATCCAGCAAGGTATCATTCAGAATAGAAGGAGAGAGCGTTTCCCAAAGACTCAAGGAGTTCATGACCACTAAACCAGCCCTGCGAGAAATATGAAAGGGGATTCTTTGAGTGCAAACAAGGGACCAAAAGTGACACAGACAAGAAAAGGTCAGGGAAAATCTCCAAAAAACAGTGGCAAAACAAGTAATAAAATGGCAATAAATAGATATCTATCAATAATTACTTTGAATGTAATTAGACTAGATGCTCCAATCAATAGGGTGTCAGAATGGATAAAAAAACAAGACCCATCTACCTGCTGCCCACAAGAAACTCATTTCAGACCTAAAGACACCTGCAGATTGAAAGTGAGGGGATGGAAAAACATTTATCACGCAAATGGATGTCAAAAGAAAGTCAGAGTAGAAACACTTATACCAAACTATACTTTTTTGTTCTTGTTTTGTTTTTGTCCTGCTTTGGTATCAGTGTAGTTCTGGCCTCATGGAATGATTTTGAATGTGTTCCTTCTATTCCATTATTTGTAAGGTTTTAATAAAGATTGCCATTAATTATTATTATTTTGTTAATGTTTGTTAATGTTTCACCAATGAAGCCATGTGGTCTTGGGCTTTTCTGTGTTGGGAGAGTTTTGATTCCTAATTCAACTTTCATTCCTGTTATTGGTCGAAGAAGGTTTCCTATTTCTTGGATTCAAGATTCGGTATTGGAATTCACTGTTTTTTTTTTTTTTTTCCCCTAGGTTATCTGATTTGTTAGTATATACTTGTCTATAATAACCTATTATCACCCTATGTATTTCTGTGGTTATCTATTTCATTGTTTTCTCTTCCATTTCTCATTTTGACATTTGGATCTTCTCTCTTTTTTTCCTAATGTAGTTAAAACATTGCCAATTTTGTTTATTTTGGGGGGAAAACTGGTCATTACTTTCAATGTTATGTTGTTGTTTACTCTGGTCTCTAGTTTATTTATTTTTGGTTTTTCTTTGTTATTTCTTTCCCTTACTAAATTTCAGCTAAATTTCTTCTTTTTTTCCAGTTCCTTGTGGTGTAATGTTAAGTTCTTTAACTTTTTTTCTTAATACAAGCATTTATGGCATAAATTTCACTCTAACATCTGCTTTTGCTATGTCCTATAGGTTTTGAAATAATGTGTTTTCTTTTTCTTTGTTTTGACACATACTTTGATTTGCCATTTGATTTCTTACTCGGCCCGTTGCTTGTGCAGTAAGTAGCGTGTTGTTCAATATTAACATATTAAACATGTAATATTTACACTGTGGATTTTCCAGGTTTTTTAATTGTTGATCTTTCGATTTGTACTATTGTGGTTGGAAAATACACTTGGTATAATTTCAGTCCTCTCACATTCGGAATATTTTTATGTCTCTTTTTATGTGGTTTATCCAGGGGATTCTTCTGTGTGTACCTGAAGAAAACGTGTACTCTATTTTTTTGTGGATGGAATGTTTTCAATATACATATATTTATTTATACAACTATATTTAAAATATATTTAAAATATATCTTTTAGAACCATGTATTCTGAAGTATGCTTCAAGTAAAATATGTTCTTGTCGTAAGATAATAACTTTCACTGAGGGTACTCATTTAAAATGAAGCGTATCAGAGGGGAGGCGGGAAGGGCACGGGTGAAAGAAGGGAACGGCATTAAGAGTGCACTTATCATTATGAGCACCGAAGATGATGTAGAGAATTGCTGAATCACTATATTGTACGCTGAAACTAATATAATGCTATATGCTAACTATCCTGGAATTAAAATTAAAAGTTTAACTTTAAAAAGGTACGCTGGTGCAAAATTACAGTGATATTTTTCTCTGTTAAAAGGCAAATGTTTTCTGGGCACATAAGTGGCTCAGTAGGTTGAGTGTCCAACTTTGGCTCAGGCCGTGGCCTCGCGGTTCCTGACTTCAAGCCCCGCATGGGTCTCACTGCTGTCAGCACAGAGCCAGCTTCGGATCCCCTGTCTTCCTGTCTCTCTGCCCCACTGCTGCTTGCACTCACTCTCTAACAAATAAATAAGACATTAAAAAAAAAAAAAGGACAATGTTTTCTTACTTTACTGGTCTGCTCTTAATAAAACATTGTAAACAAAGGTTTTTCTTTACCTTTAATGCAATCTCCCTAGAAAAACAAAGATCCTATAATTTGTCTTTATCAGGTCACTGATGACTTGTGGGGAAAAAAAAACTAAGTCTGTTCAGTTTTAAAAAAACGAAGGCTTTTTACAAGGATTTAACTTTCTGTGTTTGCTTATGAAGTCTTCAATTGCCATTTTGGCTAAATAAATAGCTAAGTATTGTCTCACGGAGACCTAATCGCGTTTGACCAAGTGTGCAAACATTTTGATATTGTTGACAAACTGCCTCCAAATTCATATTCTAAATAATCGTCCTTTTCGCCTTGAACTACCTTTGTTTTTTTTTTTTTTTTCCAGGGATCCCTGTGCCATCTCAAAAGATTTGTTCTCTTGCCTTATAAAAAGGGAGATACTGAACCAATTAGGCTTATTTGGCATGTTAACTTACATGTTAAGGATTGTGAAATAGGTGATTCTAGCCCTATTTCCTTATGTTAGTGTGGATATATGTTATTGATATAAATGTCCCAGTAACTATAAGAAATTCCCAAAGATCCGTTATGTCCTAATGTAATTAATGTTAACACTTGTAATTCTAGTTATTATCTTAAAATGAATTTCATGAAGATAACCAAATTTCCTTGTCAATTGCATTAGAATGAATTTTCACTGGAACTTTTTAACCATGCCATTTTTAAGTCTTTTGTCATTTACAGACAGTTATTGCTTTATTCTGATACTTTCACAAAAAAATGTTCCTGCAAAAGTATTGCATCTTTAAGAAGATTCAAGGAAATGGCTTTTGACAAGTAGTGTTTTATGGTAATTTTAAAATCATAACACTTAACTGGGTAAAAATTTCCAGATCTGGTGGAAAAACTGGATTCAAACAGAAAAAGAATAAATTACATGGGACTGAATTAACTGAGGAAGATGATTACATTTTTTAGGACCTCCTGTTTAAAACATCGCTGGTTCTCTAATATTTTTCTTTTCCAGATTTTAGGAAACTTTATTCTTTCTATGCTTAAGCTACAATCTTGTAAGTTATACCATTATGAACAAAGATATAACACTTTTTTTCTCCCTACCTGTTCTCTCTAAAATTCAGCAACTTTTAGTAAGTATTCTCATATTTATAAAAAACAATTTATACATAACAATATAGGTATTGGCATAAGTTCAATAAGAATCTATTCTATTCTCCTTATAAGAGAACACAATTAAAAATGTTGGTTATATTACCAAGTCTTTGACTGGAATATCATATTTGAGAGAGATGTGCATACAGTCAGATATGACCAGACAGTTTTGAGGAACTAAGGTTGACTTTTCACAGCCAATAAAGCCCCTTGGAAAAAATCGACGTGGTAATTTGCTTACATCGAAGCAAACTGTTCCAGCAAAGCAGTCTTGAAAAGAGCTTATATGGTCAATCATTATTCTTGCTGCATTTATGTAAATAATAAGACAAAGTTTAATGCAAACAAATCAGCCTTATTTTTTAAAGTAATAATAATTATGGAGAGAAGAAATTATGTTTATACCATAGTCTGTATTAGATTCTAATCCTGTTCATTGTCTTTGAGGTTCTGTTAATATACCTGCAAATTGGACTGGATCCTGCTTTTCCTCAAAAATCTGGCTATGAGTTTCCAAATTCACGTTTCCAATTTTCTTCCACTAATTTGGAATCACTAAGAACAAAGTGTGCTCTTGAATATCTTCGGAAGAGATTATACCATGTCCTTCTCATTACACAGATGAGAGGCAAACTTTAGGTCCTTAAACCTTGGATATGCATCTCACAGCTAAAGAAGTTTCCATCTGACATCTGGTCCTATGTAACCGTTGGAGACGTCTCAGTCAAACTGACGGAAGAGAAGTAGCTGAAACCCAGGTAGACTGCTTCCTCCAAACACCAGATCGAAATGTCTTACTTTAATTGAATTTGAAATCTTTTGTTCCTTTTTTTTCCCCCTTTCCTTTACCCTGGCATTGATCTGGGAAGATAATGCCATCATTTGTTTCTCCCAAGCCATTACTAAATAGGGTAACCTTTGCCTTTCAGACTGCCAGATTCGTCATCAAAAACTCCCATCTGTCCATTAACAGTGCCACCTCAGAGAAGTGATTGGTACCCTGACGGGATTTATCTGTGTGGTGCTCATCACTCTCCTTGGGACTTCAGGTGCCTGGAGAGCTGGTTAGGTTATCAGTGACCCTAATTTCCACAAACAAGATACTTCATTGACCGACTCCCCTGCATTTAGATCATTGAGTTAGAAAGGAATTACCAAGAGACTTCATGATTTAAGACTCACTTCCTTTGTGGCCATACTTCCCTGAGAAGGAGTAAATGTAAATGAGGATACGATCTTAAACCTCTCCTTAACTCTTAAAAAGATATTACAGAATCTTCTAAGACAAGAGCTGCTCCCGCAAAGATCCTTAGACTTTGTCCAATTTTTTTTTTTTTTGATAATTAGATAATCTTTGATTATCCTTTAGCTGAGCAATAGTCTATGCCATGGCCAACACCACTTGCTGCACCTGAATTGACATTTATGATTTCTGGTCATTATTATTCTTTCCTCCCTCCTCCAACACGGGGACATGACTCCTGGGAAAGATTTTTCCCAGCACGGAGGGACAAATATAGACAAAAATACCTCAACTTGATGCTTTATAAATGATGCCTTCAGAGAAATATCTGGACCAAACAGAGGAAACATAAAATTGAATAAGGAAACCTCACTTAACGTAGAGTCAGGAAGCCATGAAAGGAGAGCGCTCATCCACATGTGACCCACCTTAATCTATGTGACCAGCAGGAACAAGATTCCGCATGCCTTAGCAACAGCCACCACCTCAAACTTATTCTTATTTAACACAACCCTCCCCAGTTTTGTCCCAGCACCTAATACAAGCTAGCCTCCCCTCCTCCCCCGTCTCTTAGGACTTGCTTATGGTTTGCCATAGTTCGCTTGTCCTAAATTGCAATTCTCCTGCTGTTCTTAAATAAACTTATCTTTGTTTAATTACATTGCCGTTTGTATTATTTAAGGTTGACAATATGTATTCCCAGTATTTTGGGGGGAGTGAAAGGGAAGGGAAAGGAAGGCATTTAAGAAGATAAAATATAGTAGGTAACAACATGCTCATAATGAATAATAAAACTGAGGCAAATAGTATATTCTCGCAGCAAAATAACTATAGCACATTAAATCCGTTACATTTACGAACATAAGGCCGCAGATTTGTCTCTAACCCTTTCTCAGCCTAAGTGAAAATGAGCAGCTTGCTCATCTGATCTCCTTGTGATAGAGGCGTCCTTGGTCCCTCAGCATCAGTATCATCTGGGAGCTTACTGGAAATGCAAATTCTCATGTCCTATCCCAGTCCCACTGAATCAGAAATTTTGGGGTTGGGACCCAGCATTCTGTGTATTAACAAACCCCTTATCTGATGTGAAAGCTATCTTAATTTTGGGCATACTTATCTCTAAATCAGGGAGTAGACCCAACAACTGGTAAGTCTGTGTATTATTGAGAACAGAGCCTGTTACTTATGATGATGGATGAAACCATGATGAAAGTATTCTAGTACTTGAAAGAGAGAGAGAGAGAGAGAGAGAGAAAGAGAGAGAAAGAGATAGAGAGAGAAAGATGCATTCTCAGTTAACAGGTATTTCCTAATAGAACAATGGTAAGGAAGCTTGTTGAAGACCAAATCTACTTCCTGGGACCACTGGAATACAACAGGCAAAAAATATTTAAAAGGAGAATAAAAAGATTTTAAAAGGTACTGCAATGTTACCATGGCACAAAGACCTAATCAGCCTGCCTTTTAGTCGAAGGGAAAAACTCAGGGACTTGAGTCTCCTTCAGGGCCACTTGCCCCTGGCCTGTGTCCATTGTCAACCAACTGCAGAGGGGCTAAAACAGTAGGTTTCTGCAGGTTCAAAGATTTAAGTAACACATGTGTTTCAGAGCCTTCCAAGAAAAATATCAGCAGAATACCACAACATAGGAGTAAAATTAAACGAATACGGGGCCCAGTCCCATCAAGACTGGAGCCTCGTTCATAAGCACTCAATCCTGATTGAAATAAGATAAACTATACGTTTGATTCTATTTTGCCAGTAATAAAAGTAAGTCCTCTCTGGAGGAAGATAACCTCACTCAAAGCTCAAATTATGTCTGTAATGTTTATACGCAATATTTACTTTTTAACCAATATTTAGAAACCATAAAAGGAGACAAAAATAAATACAATTCAGAAAACCAGGGGATAAACCAGGGGAAACACACACACACACACACACACACACACACACGGGATTCAGATTTTGGAACTACCAGACCCAGAACCTCAAACTACTTTGCTCAATATATATACTTGAAATTTAGACGACCAGTTCAAAAATTATAGGAGGTAACTGGAAAAATCCAAAGTAATACAATGAGTATCTGGAAATGAAAACTGAATGACTACAACCAAAATTCAAAATACGGATTTGCCAGTAGTTGATATACAGCTATATAGAGGAACACAGAATTACAAGAATTTAGCAGTCATTGGCCCAAAATCAATATAACAACCATGTTTCTACCCCCAAAAGACCATTTTCCTAGCCCTTGACATGTGTGTGTGCACTTTATGAGCAGAAGTTTAAATATTATGACTAAACGCATCTAGGAGTAAAAATGTTTCTCAAAGCCTTAGCAATCAAAAGTACCTACAGAAGGCAAGAGAATAAGAATTTAAAAATTATTGGGGCGCCTGGGTGGCTCAGTTGGCTAAGCGTCTGACTTCGGCTCAGGTCATGATCTCGCAGCCCGTGAGTTCGAGCCCCACGCCGGGCTCTGTGCTGACAGCTCAGAGCCTGGAGCCTGTTTCAGATTCTGTGTCTCCCTCTCTCTCTGACCCTTCCCCGTTCATGCTCTGTCTCTCTCTGTCTCAAAAATAAATAAATGTTAAAAAAATGTTAAAATAAAAAAAAAGAATTTAAAAATTATTTACCAAGGAGTCCTGAGTTGGTAGTCCCCTCATCTAGGTGTCTGCATCTTACCCTGCAGAACTTCACAATGAATCTCAAGTACCTAAATCAAGGGAGAGGAGATGTATAGCTCCCAAATACAATCGTCTTTATATTCCACCAGCCTCCTATGCTTTCAGACGGCAACCTCAGCACCTACCAATTCCTCCTGTCTGCCTTGAATGAGGCTTCCAGGAGATTTCTAACAAAACCACACCTACACTGACCATATCAGTGGTCAGTGTACATATCATACATCACTGTGACCACCGTGTACCTCAATGTACTTCCCCCAGTATCCACACCTGCTGCTTCTTGGAGAGGCATCCTTCTGAGGTTGCACCATCATGGACTGGCTCACTCCCCTTCTCATTTGACGGCATCCTTTATATGACCTGGAGGCCAGCCTGCTTCCAAGTCTGTCCCCTTTAGGAAATCATCCCTTGGTCCAACGCCATCGTAAGGTCAATTACTTACAGTTTGCTAAATACTTTACCAGGTGGTCTTATTTTTGTGGGGGCTTTTGCTGAGTTACTGTTTATCTAAGAGAAACCTTAATAAAATGAATCTCAAGGAGAGCTTTAAATGAAAAAAGAGGTTACAAAATGAGCTGCATGTACCCTGAGTGCTCTGGTAGAAGCAGAAAGACGTAATCTTCACTTTTGGGAGAAGGGCGCGTGGTTGATTGTGAGTTTACCAATGAACCTATTGTTATTTTTATATCAGCTGTAAAAAACCATCTCCTTTCCCTCTTGCAGCTGCTTCCCTGAAAACCACTGCTGAGCCAGCAATTACTGGAGAAGCACAAAGCCCCTCAAATGGGGGAACCATAGCAATTACCCTGATTTGTCACTGCAAAGGGTTGGCGACAAAGTTGCCTTTCAAGACACTGAAATTAAGCAGCTTGGGACTGGGCCAAAGTATTTTGGAGAGTAGCAATCAGGAAAGGAAGAAAGAGACACCCTTGTCAGCCCAACAAAGCAGGTAGACCTAACAGCCCAGGCTGAGTATGTTAATAGGAAACAGGATGGCTATTTTCTGGCAACGCGTCAGCGTTACCTGAAGTACATTGTGCATCGTGGGTTGACTTTTCTTTGATGATTAAAATAATTCTAGGCCATCTTGATTCACAATCAAGGAGTAAAACTCAAGAGTTCTTTTGTTTTGTTTTGTTGTTTTGGCTAGGAGATTTATCAGATATGATAGCATCCAAAATTTCTGCACATAAAGGTGACTTTTTCCGATGATGGGTAACTTGAACATCTTCCCCAACACGCAGACAAAATACAGGTATCGAGTCAAGCCCCTGTTACGAATATCGGAGATACAGCCATGAACTAAATACACGGTGCAGTAATGTAACTAGATTCCGCTTTGGATGGCAGAAAGTAAAAAGATAAGAAATAAAATATATGTTAAGTCAAGGAGCAAGGGGTCCTAAGGGAAACAAGGTAAAGAAATGAAGGAAGGGAAACATGAGAAGAACTGGCAAGGGGCAGAGATTTTGGATGACGTTGCCAGAAGGTCTCACAGGGGGTCCATCCGAATACAGGCTTGAGGGAACTGAGAGAGCTTCCCATGTGGACGTCTGGAGGGAAAAGCTAAGGCAGGGAAGCCAACAAAGCAAAGGCTGAAATGCAGGGCTTGGCTGGGGGTTTGGGAGGCCTTGAAAGCCAGAGAAATTTGGAGAGGGGAACTGACCGTGAGATGATGTGCAAGGTGCCCTTAGAAGCAACTGCCCTCAGGACTACTGTGGGGGCTGTGGCTTTTGCTCCAAGTAACATGGTAAGTCCTTGGAGGGTCTGAGGAGAGGAGAGACAGAGTCCGAGTTGCGTCTGAGCTGGAGCACTGGACCGAAAGAGAAGGGAGGCAAGAGGCAGGGGGGCGGGAAGGAGGCTATTGCCCTGATGCCGGGAGAGAGGACGGAGGCCACAAAAGATGGGCCCCGGGGGAGGTCTTAGGAGGTTGTTGGACTCTGACCGTATTTGGAAAGTAGAATTTCATCATCAGGTGTGAAAGAAAAACTGAAGTGAAGGATGATACAAGGTTTTTGACCTTTAAGAACGGAAGCAGGGGGATGAACACTGTGAGATGGGACAGGCTCAAAAACAAAATCGTCTTTGGAGGGAAAAGCAGGAGCGGAGCTCAGTGTCACCCACTGTAAGACCGGTAACTGTGGGCTTATTAAGAGACAAAGTGTATACACCGCTGTGCACTCAAGGGAGTGGTCGAGTCTCATCGCGTGGAATCTCCATCCGTTTGTTTATGATGGGTACCACAGGCCTGGAAGCCAGATGGATGTATACAGAGGAGAGGAGAGGCCCCACTCTCTGTCTGGAAGCAGCAGGTGTTGGTGGGGGGGGGGGGGCAAACAGAAGGGAAGAAAACAAGGCATAGGAGAACACTCCTGCAGTTGTGATGTCTTGAAAGACCAGTGAAAAGAGATCAAATGCCCCTGATCACTCAAATGCCAGGAGGACCGAATCCATCACTGGTCTAGCAAAACAGCGCTGCTTGGTGACCTTGGGACAAATTGCAGTTGGGTTGGACCCCAGAGAACATGGGCGAGGCTACCTGGGGACAGTGAACGTGGCCTCTCTTTCAAGTTGCTTTGCTCTGAAGGACAACAAAGAACGGAGCGGTCCTGAGAGACCCTGGGCGGAGAGGGAAAGGGGGTTCCAAGGCCGTGGGGCTGGGTGGCCGCAGGGGGTGCGGGGAGAGCTCCTGGCGCAAGGCTCCTGGAGAGCAGCCGTGCCGCAGGGCTGCAGGGAGTGGGCAGATGTGCATGGCTCTCCTCTGATTGCTTCAATTTTCTCAGTGGAGCAGGAAGCAAAATTGTCTTCTGATGCTGAGGCCGAGGGCAGTGGTTTGGAGGTTGAAAGAGCCAGCGGAGATTCACTGAAAACGGAGGGAAAGAAGGCACTGGAGAAGAGGGAGAACTGAGCCCACTTGGGGGTCACTGATCAGGCATCATGGGAGGCATCACCATGGCTGTCTGATTTTCTTTAGCTCTCTTTAGCTAAATGAGAGCAGTCATGGAGGAAAAGGAGGGTTGGGTTTAATGTGAATGATTCTTCTCCTTGAGAGAACACAGACGTAACTGGGGGAAATGACAATACTTACTGATGGACAATGACAATACTGGTGGAATGTACGTCGGGTAAGGGGCGTAAAACGCAAGGATGGGATCAAACAGTCCAAGACTCCGTTCGTGCGGAGCATGTTGGAGTTTAGGATGCCTGCAGGGCTAAGGTGGAAGGGTTGAGGGTGCCAGCCACATGTTTGGATTTATCATCGCACAGGAGGTGCTCACAATGGCACGGTGCAGGGGGCAACCGAGGATGCACAGTTTTGAGAAAGCGTGAATGTCAAGGTGATTGGATGACAGCAGGTCAAGTAACTGAAAGGCCAGGACGCTGTCCTGTATCCTTTTTCATATGGAAAGAAGTATTGAGGGACTAATTGTGGAGATGTAATGAGCCAGGGACTAAAATTACCACTGGATGAGCAGAGATCTGAGATAGTGGATGTCCGTGGAAACAGGGGGAGGGGGGAGACAGAGACAGAGACAGAGACAGAGACAGAGACAGAGATGGAGAAGAGATTAGAGGGACAGTGCAATGGGAGCGAGCCGTTCGCCTTGCCTCTTAAGTCTAGGAAGTTGGGGAGAACTACAAGATCAAACAATTCTCCACAGGAGAGCCAGGTTTCAATTAGCACAGGAAGGCGAGAAACTAAATTAAAGAACTAAGAGAAAAGGGGATTTACAGAGGACTGACCTTAAACTGTTGATATAAATCCTTCCACCTCTGTTCAGAGGCAAGAAAGTAGGAAGGGAAGAAAAAAGCCTGGGGTATAAATAGTACAAAGTAAGAAAAGCCATTCCTCTCGACAGGTGAAGGCAGAATGTATAGCAAAGGAAGTCGAATTTCTTTCTTCCTCTGCATGTATTATTAGCTCATACCGCCAAGATTTCCATGAGGCAAATCAATCCGTATTAATTAAATGGTCAATGTTTGCTTTTGTATTGCCGAATCAACTTCTCAGGCAATTTGCTACAGTCGTCTTTGACGGTGAGATGAAGTGTTCGCACATCTGCAATGACGGCACGGTCACAAAAGAACTTGCAACCGCTGGAACATGAGCACACGTCTTGATTGGTCCACGAAAAGTCAAAGAGAGTATGTCAGCGGTTGTAATACACAGGGATTTGGGACGGGAAAGCTTCTGTCGATAAATATCTATGGAGAAAGGAAACTTCCATTGGACTGATTTGTTGAAAAGATCAGAAGTCTTCTATCATTATACACTAAAGAATAAGATTGGTTAATAGTTACAGGTTTGCGTTTATCGATAGGCCCTGGCTGGGGGTTTAACTGATACATTTAAAAAATATATATTTTAATGTTTATTTATTTTTGAGAGAGAGAGACAGACTGTGAGTGAGGGAGGGGCAGAGAGAGAGGGAGACACAGAATCTGAAGCAGGCTCCAGGCTCTGAGCTGCCAGCACAGGGCCCGACGCGGGGCTCGAACTCATGAACTGAGCCGAAGTCGGACGCTTAACCGACTGAGCCACCCAGGCGCCCCTAATTGATACATTATTTGAACGTGTCTTTACATATACATTACTATAGCAGAGGTGTAATGGAATATTTTGCTATGGAGATTATGGATAACTCTGCAAATAGGACGTGGTAAAGCATGATCATAGAGGATTCGGGTGCGATCGGCAGTATATGTCTTAGTAGCGTAAGAAAATACATACTATTTGAAATTAATATGGAAGCAATGAAATCAAATCACACATTTTATAATTCATTTTCATTTCATTGCTGCACTGGCATGACGGGTTGTTTTTTTTTTTTCTCCTACATAATTTCAGAGAAGAAGAAAGAGGCAATAAGTTCCATATGTAAAAGAAGCGTCCGAAGGAAATCAAATTATTAAAAATTTAGAGAGCTCAGTGAGGCATTGGCCATAATTTCCCATTGTGAGAAAGGCCACCGGCTAAAGGAATGCTGTGAAAATAAATAAACCATCGAAATAAGGCAAGAGTTTTATTTTTGAAAAGCATTTCTGTCACTAACAGACGATTTTATAACAGAGAATAATTTAGCTTTTCCTTTTATAGAACTTTAAAGTTGCACTCCATTTGTTTTTACTTTCTACATTTGCATAAATAATACATTCTCCTTAATATCAGGCTGTAGTTAAGTTCTCACACGATTGAAATTGTACTATATAGATTCCAACAATTGAGTAGTTAAAACCAAACAAACAACAGCAATGAGGAGTTTTCAGCTTTTTGAGCAGAACAGTGATTGTCTTCCCTAACTTCAGTTAATGAAATCAATCATGAGTCTCGATCTGGACAGATGGAATCTGTGCATAGAGTAAATATTTATGACTTTGTAGACATCTGATTATTTTGTTGGTGCAGGGACACTGTCACTATAACAGCATGCTCTATTCTAAACTCCAGTGTTGATCACCACACTAATTCTCCATGAAGTGAAATAGCGTCTAAAGTGGACAGCTTGACAGGGTTTTCTTCTGTTGGCAAGTAGATGTCCTGAGATACGCTATGGTTATTTCCTCATGTGGAGTGGAGAGGGCTTTTCATGGGATCTCAGGAAGATTCTCGGGAGTAAGTCAAGACCTCAAATAATAATTGCTTTTCTGCCTCATCTGAACATAGAAGTACTCAGTGGGGCAATTTCTACTTAGACCCCTGAGGAGAGAAGTCATCCTGCCCCACTGACTTCCATTGGAACGCCCAGCATTCTGTCAAAAAAATTCTTGGGACTCTACCCCCTTGCATTTCACTTCAAAAAAGTGTAGCAGGAGGCAGATGAGGAAAATTATTATTGGCATACGAGTCTTTGAATCTATGCTAACTAATGGATAATTATAGATTTGGTACTTTATAGTGGCACCTCACTTCTAGATACCAAGTCTGCCTTCATTTCTTGTTGCAGCTACTGAAATCACCCCGGACTCAGTGGCTTAAAATAGCACGGATTTATTATATTACGGTTCTTTTGGTCAGAAGTCTGAAACACGTCTTATGAGACTAAAATCAAGATGTCAGGAGGCTGCACTCCTTTCTGGGGGCCTTAGAGAAGGATCTATTTCCTTGCCTTTTCCAGCTTATAGAGGCGGCTTATACTCTGTATCATTTGACCCCCTTGCTCTATCTTCAAAGCCAGCAGCAGAGTATCTTGGCCATTCTTCCATGATCACATCATCGCTTTACTCTCTCTCGTTCTCTTTCTCTCATTCACTTATCTGAGCCTGAAAAGGTTCTCAGCTTTTTTTTTTTTCAACGTTTTTTATTTATTTTTGGGACAGAGAGAGACAGAGCATGAACGGGGGAGGGGCAGAGAGAGAGGGAGACACAGAATCGGAAACAGGCTCCAGGCTCCGAGCCATCAGCCCAGAGCCTGACGCGGGGCTCGAACTCACGGACCGCGAGATCGTGACCTGGCTGAAGTCGGACGCTTAACCGACTGCGCCACCCAGGCGCCCCTAGGTTCTCAGCTTTTAAGGACTCATGATTTGATTGGACACGTCTAGATAATACAGGATAATGCCCCCATCTCAATGTTCTCAACCTAAATCATATCTGAAAATCTCCTTTTCCAAGTCAGGTAATATATTCATAGGTCTGGAGATTAGGATATGGACACCTTTTGGTGGCCATTATGCTGCCTATCCTATTATTGGTAATATACTTTTAGAAAGTAATCAAGAATCAATGTGTTGAGACAATGTGCTCAAGCAATTTATCCTTAATGTATTAGTGTGGATTAAAGGAAATATTCAAAGAATTACATTATTTGGTTTTTTTGAGAGAAAGAGAGTGGGAGCAAGGAGGGGCAGAGAGGGAGAAGGAGACAGAGAATCCCAAGTAGGCTCCATGCTGCCAGCACAGAGCCCAATACGGGGCTCAAACGCATGAACCATGAGATCATGACCTGAGCCAAAAGCAAGAGTTGGACGCTTAACCAACTGACCCACCCGGGTGCCCTTACATTATTTGATTTGGAATTAACTCTTGCACCTTAAAATACTTTAATTAGACAACAAAATAATATCTAGGCAGATAGATTTGAATAAACTCTTTGAAAAACTAAATAAAATCAATGTTGATATAACTCATTTAAATACATTAGCAAACAATCCAAATTAATCCTGGGAGTTTTTGTTACCTTATCTTCCCTATGTCAATAACATAAAGCGTTCAATTTTGTGCCTTGCTTGGATCAAAAATAAAATAGAAGCCAGTCAGCAACTAAAGACTATACTAAATACTGTAGTGAAAATATTTATGAAACCTGTACCCTAAGTCTGATTCTAAAATTCACTTGCTCTAATGACCTCGGGCAAGTCATTTATCCAGGACCATATTTTTACCTTCTTGAGATATGATAACTTATTCCCATTCAAAACAAACAAACAAACAAACAAAAAGGTTATCTTACAGAGATAACAGAAAGAACATATTCAATTGTATTAACCTTTAGGATCTTTCTCTCTGTAAAATGAGGAAATCAAACCCAAGATTTCCTAAAGCTAACTCTAAATTAAAGACTTCAAAGTTTTAATGAACATGATTATATAACAAGAAACACATTTTCTTCGCCATAAGACACTTGTGCCCCAAGCAAGCAAGGATAAAATGCTAAGGTTTCAAGATCATTTTGGTAAATGAAATTGACGAATACCATAAGGTGTCCAGAAGGGCCCCATCCCCTAGCCTTCTCTTCAGGTGTGTGTGGCCATGTGACTAGAACTCACCAATGCAACTTGAGCTGAAAAGACATGTGCCATTCACAGGCAACTTCTCTATATTATTTGCTCTTTGGAAGTGAGTAGAATAGAGAAATGTGACTGGATGCATTCTGATATCAAGACCCCAACAGATGCTGGAGCTACAAGATGAGTGTTGAAAATCAGAGTGTGGTGGGGAGCTGCCCGCCTATTAAGAACACCTGTGTCAAACTGTTAGGTGAGAAAAATCTTAAACTCACATGTTTGAGATACTATCCTCTTGGGACTCGATTTGCTATAGCAGCTCACTTGACTAGTACAATAATTAGAGAAATTAGTATTGTTATCATTCATTTTGCCCCCAAAACAGAAGCATTATTTTAATTCTCTAAAACTGCTCTTATGAGGGGAGCCTGGGTGGCTCAGTTGGTTAAGCCTCCAACTCAGGTCATGATCTCTCTCTCGGGTGGTGAGTTCGAGCTCTACGTCGGGCTCTCTGCTGTCGGCATAGAGTCAACTTTAGATCCTCTTTCCTCTCTATCTCTGCTCCTTCCCTGCTCATTCTCTCAAAAATAATAAATAAAAAAAAGAAAATTGAAAATTGCTCTTATGATATAATGACACGGTGGTCTATTTCAGGAACCAAGAAATGATATCTCTTTAAAGCTTAATGTCTCTTGGGGCGCCTGGGTGTCTCAGTCGGCTAAGCATCCACTTTAGCTCAGGTCGCGATCTCCTGGTTCTTGAGTTTGAGCGCTGTGTCAGACTCTGTGCTGACAGCTTAGAGCCTTGAGTCTGCTTCAGATTCCGTGTCTCCCTCTCTGTTTGCCCATTCCCTGCTGGCACTCTGTCTCTCAAAAATAAATAAACATTAGAAAAAAAAAGCTGATGTCTCACTTTTTCACATATATAGCTAGAAGCTGATGAATTTACATTGTTTTCCTTTCTTAGTTGTCATCAAATCCTTACTTGCTGCCAGGTACTGTACAGGACATGGGAAATAAAGACATCAACTCATGCAACAAGTACTCATGGAGTCTCTAGATTATCATGAGACATTATTCCAGGTGATCATGAAGCAGTTTTTAGAGAATACCTAAGAAGTGTTTAGGAATTCTGGGGCACCTGGGTGGTTCTGTTGGTTAAGTGTCTGACTTCAGCTCAGGTCAATTTCTCATGGTTTGTGAGTTCAAGCCCTGCCTGCTTGGGATTCTCTCTCTCTCTCTCTCTCTCTCTGCCTCTCCCCTACTTGCCCTTTCTCTCTCTCTCAAAATAAATAAACATTAAAAAAAAGAAAGAAAAAGAATTGTTTAGAAATTCTGGAGGTCTAATAAGTCTGTTAGGGAGAATTTTAAAAAAAGCAAAAAAAAAAAAAAAAAGTGAATGCTACCATTATGGCCACTGGCCCTTATATAATCCCCTTTTCTTGAGTGTGGGTAGGAACCTGTGAATATGGTGGATGTCACTCCCTTGGTTATACAGTGTTCTATGGTAAAATTCTGTAAACAGGTATTGCGTATGTAATTAAAGTCTGTAATAACTCGACTTTAATCAAAAGGAAAGTTATTCTGGGGGAGCTTGTTCAAGTAAGCTATTTACAGGAGATTGCAAACATCAGGGACACATGACTGTTGCCCTTGAAGAAGCAGACCGCCATGTTGTGGAGAGGGGCACGTGTCAGGAAGCGGCAGGCAGCCCTGTGTAGCTAAGTCTCACAATCCGAATGGAACCTTTGATGAGGACTCCAAGCCTCACATAAGATAATAGCCAGAGCCAAAACCTTGACTGCAGCCCTGTAGGACCCTGAGTAGAGGACCCACCTAAACCAAGTTTGGACCCTCGAAGAACAGAAACTGTGAGTAAGTGTGTGTTGTTTAAAGTCAATACAGTCATGGTCATTTTTTATGCCACAGTAGAAAACTAATACAGACTTTGGGACCAGAAGGCGAGTGTTGTTTTAATAAATCCCTAAACACTGGGAGCAGCTTTGGAATTGGGAAGTGAGTAGACAGAGACTGGAAAAGTTTGGGGGGAGCACATTAGAGGAAGCCAAAATCACATTACAAAAAGACAATCACTTGGACTGACTCTTAGAAGGAATGTGGACTTTAAGAATGCTACCCACCGGCAAGAGCTCAGAAGGAAGAAAGGCATGTTGCTGGAACCTGGAAAAGAGGAGATCTTCTAGATAGTGGCAGCAAGCTTGGCGAAAGATTTTCCTGCAGTTATGGGGAATGCAAAACTTGTAAAGAATGAACCTGCTTAGGAGCACCCGGGTGGCTCCAGTCGCTTAAGCATCTGACTCTTGATTTCGGCTCAGGTCATGATCTCTCAGTTCGTGAGTTCAAGCCCTGCGCTGGGCTCTGCACTCTGACAGCACGGTGCCTACTTGGAGTTCTTCTCTCCCTGTCTCACTGCCTTTCCCTGCTCACACTCTCTCCCTTTCTCTCTCTCTCTCTCTCAAAAATAAATAAACATTAAAAAAATAATGAACCTGGTTACAAACCTATGGAGATTTCCAAGCAAAATGTTGGAGGTGTTGCCTGGTTTCTTGTTGCAAATAACAAAATGTGAGAGGAGGGAAGGAAGTGGGGGAACTTGGTGCAAGACTATTCAATACAAATTAAACAGGCTTGCTGATTTTGAATATTCTCAGTTTCCCCAGATGGCAAAATACGCCAAGAATTGGGTGGCTACTGAAATGTTAGCAGAGAGGAAAGCCTAGGGGTGTGACTATACAACCTTGCCCCAAATCTTAGAAAGATCAAGGTTTCACACACAGGATTCTCTCAAGACGTTAGGGATGCTATTCAGAGATCTTCTCAACTAAAGTGGAGGCTCTCTAGAAATATTGAGGGTGTGGCCCCCATTCCTCTCAGCAGGAGGCCTAGACTCAGAGATAATTTCAGAAAGATCTGTGAAGATAACTTTTATCTAATGGAGTGAAATCTGGATGGAAATCTGGAGGAAATTTTCCTCCAAACAGGAAAATCATTTCAACAACAATACTGCCAGCTTGAATTCCAAGAGGGACAGAGAGAGAGCACAAAATTAAAGGAAGCTCTTGGATTCCCTGAATTCTACTGGCAGGAAGCAACTGCTCTTATGGATCTTGGTGCAAGACGTAACATTTTTAGTTCAGAGACAACACTTTATTAATCGTGGCACAACGAACATCATGAGTATCCACATATTTACGTCAGATGCACCTGCACATACAGTGTGTTACATTCCATGAGAGGACTCCTGAGTTAGGGAACCTGACTAAATCATTTATGATGGACAGTAGGCATGCTCTATTCTCTAAGACTACAAGCAACTCTTCCCTGTGCTCTGAAGAGAAACACTGTTTGCTATGTAAATGTCCTTGAAAAAATAGTCTGGACACTAGTGTTTCTTCTCAGAAGCCATGCAAGAGGGCCATTGAGAAACGTTTCCCGATACTTGGGCACCTTTCGGGTAATGCTCTGACTTCTCTCTTTTCCCTGATCATACAGGATCTGTAAGAGCTATTTCTGTTATTCTTCAAAGGAAAAAATGGCATGGGCTGTCGTCCTAATGCGAATACTCATTTCCTTCCTGTGTCACTGGGTCCTACTGATGCCCGCCATGATGATGGCTTTCCATTTGAAAGTCAAGTCTCCATCCTCATCAGTATAAAAGGTTTCCTTCCCTTCCTGATTTGTCCTGCTGGGTACAGTTCCTCTTCCTCAGAAGTCATCCTTCCTCATCATCTGTAGATACAGAACTTCAGTGTACTCACACCATAGACAACTTGACTTCGCAGCTCTCCTCTTTGACGCCTCCTTCCCACCAATTTACGCTACGGACACCTTGCTTCTCATAGTTAAGTGTTCAACTTTGACCTCCTTTTTTGTATTTGTGTGTTAGCATTTCTCACTGATAACTAGGCTCCTCCCTTGCTACGGTATCTAGCTTCAATGGGTTTGGAGTCCTCTCACCCACAATTTCTTTTTGAACACGATAGTCTTCTCCACAGTTTTGGCTTTGGGTTTGCAAATATTTTACTGGTTTTACAATTCTGGCTCACAGTTATACATGATTTAGCTCTTTTACTTATTTATTGTTTCATCTCGGAAATAGTACACAAAATATATTTTTAAGCTAATGGAAGATGATCAAAAAGTCTGTGACATAATATTTATCATTTTATAATGTATCTCCCCCACTCTCAAACTTATACCCATCTTTTATTGGTAGAATGTAACCGTAAATTATAAATATAATTTAATAGACAGTTTTGAATTTTGAGCTGTTTGGCCCTTCAGTTAATGGCATACCCCATGCCTGTGAAAAATAACCACTGTTGAAAAATGTGTTTCCTAAACAGTGCAGTATTTCTGTTTCAAGTGAGCCTGTTTTAAAAGTATTTCTTAATGACAAATCACTTAACAGATTTAGGCACATTGTCTGAGTTATACTTGGATGCTTCCAATAGCACTAAAAACTAGTCTGGTAAAATCTAGCAGACATGAGCATTGGTTTAGTGCCTACATCATTAAAACTGGTAGAAAAAGGAATACTGGCAATAAAGATTTGTGCAGGGGTGTGCACTCTGGAGCACAGAGTCCATCCATTAAACCCCAAATGGGATGACTGGGTCTCTTAAGCCAAACATTCCTTAGTATGCTTTTCTGTGACACTCATCACTTCAATCTTCCTTCATGTGCCATGGGAAATAGATCACAAGGTTTGGCCAATTAAATCACACTTAGGGAAGGGATAAGGAAGCAAAATATAGCAGTTGTCCTACCCTTGCAGTATTTAAAAACAGAAGCCTTTCCCCTAGGGGGCTTGTCTTTATTTATCTTTTGCTAATTTGCCTATTTAGCATGTAATCACCCGCTGGCATAAACCTTTTGTTTCTGTGATTCAGATCCTTCATTGTGAATTTGATGAAGTCAATGAAATGTTAAAAACTATTTCAAGTGGTGCCTGGGTGGCTCAGCGGGTTAGGCACCTGACTTTGATCTCAGACTCAGGTCACAGTCTCACATTTTTTTTGTTTGTTTGTTTTTGTTTTTGTTTTTGTTTTTGTTTTTTTTGTGGGTAGGATTCTGTGCAGTGTAGAGCCTGCTTGGAATTCCCTTTCCCTCTCTCTCTGCCCCTACCCCATTGTATGCTCTCTCTCTCTCTCAGAAATGAATAAATAAAATTAAAAAATTAAAAAAAAAACTATTTCAAAATACACATCAAGGCAATTACATAAGTAATTTAAGCCTTTCATAAATCCTTTCTTGTACAGGCCGCTTTTAGACAACAGTCTTGAGCAATGGAATGCAGAAAGGGCCCACAGTGACCCCCCACGCTGAATATAGACAGGTGACCCACCTCAAAATATCCCTAGGCCCTAACTGATCAATGCACTACTTACAAGCAGGCACAGTAACCAAGAAAGGGAAGATTCCATACATCACCGCATCTCCTCATCTTCCCCCTTTACAAACAGCCCCCGCCCACTGCCTCCTGCCAATCACTCCCTTGCTTACTGTCCTGCCCGCTGCTGCCTTGCGGTGTATCCAGTAAATGTCCATCTTCTTTGCTCTGCCTCAGGTGACTTCTTTCACCTCCCACGCCACCGGCTTCCATCCAATCATCGCCCCACATTTGGGCCCCCCCCATCCAATCGAGAAACACCTCTCTTAGACACCACTTCTTAGCTTTTGTTATCGCTGATTTCTCACCAACATGCCCAATGGAAACTGAATCTTGAAAGTAATCACAAAATTATTCCGATATTAGAGAAAATCAACTGATTTATCAAGTGAAAGAAAATCAGATACTTCCTATGCATGGCCCCTGTACTCCGTGATGAGGTCATACATATTAATAATGTTGGTAGAGCATTGTTATGCATTTCCTTTGACACAGTAGCTAAGTCCATCAGACAATATACCTTCCCAACATGTTTGGATTATGACTAGTGCCAGTCACAGTATAGCAAGCCAAAAAAGCAGAGAAAATATAGCCTTTACACTATATATGAACATAGGAGATGACCCAATTAGCATGACTCTAAAATTACAAAATGAAGTGTTTTGTGCAAAGCTTACAGAAGTGCCCACAGCTGTTGAGTGCCAAAAGGCATCTTCTATGAGCAAGGACTTCAGGTCCAATTGTAAGGACTCAGTTATTCTCTCTACCACAGTGATACATATCGCTGATGACACATTTAAGTAGCTTCCAGGCAAGAGAAGCACACAGGATTAGCAAATATTAGATATTGCAGAGAAAACAATATTGTCAAATGTTTTTATTTCATAACCACAACTTGTCTTAATTATCTGAGTACGGTCAGTAAAGATGTGTTAGATCACATGTATTTCAGGAAAGTTTCTGCATGTCTGAATACAGTTGGCTTCTCCACTACAGCCTTGACCAGGAAAAGTTCACTTCATTTGGAGAAACATGCATAGTTACTCCTTAAAGTTTCTATATAATACATGAAAAATGATGAACAGAAAATACCATTTCAAAATCAAGGATATTCAATAAGCAATATTGCAGTAAAAATTAAATTATGATGACAGTTTGCATAAATTAAAGAATTTGAAAAAAAACATCTCCCCTGTATGACAAGAAAGCAAAGCGGATCTAAAGACCACAAGAAAGGTACTAAAGCAAAAAGGAGAAGAAAGATAGCTGGTCTACCTCAGAAGGGAAATGGAAACAAAAATTTTAACATTCACAGAAATGAAGGTAAAATTGAAAGATACTATCAGAATAGGCATTATTGGGAACTGCATTATGAATAGAAGACAGGACTGAGAAAATGAGAGAAACAGGGGCACCTGGGTGGCTCAGTAGGTTGAGCGTCCGACTTCGGCTCTAGTCACGGTCTCACAGTTTGTGAGTTTGAGCCCCACATCGGGCTCTCTGTCCTTGTCCCACTTGCGCGTGCTCTCTCTCTCTCAAATACAAATAAAAAACATTACAAAAAAAAAATGAGAGAAACAAAACAGAAATAGATGAAGCATGGAAAAAGATTCACTATTCAATATCCACGGGGGAGAAGTAAAGCCCACCCATTATGGACATAAAGCTGGTATAATTACTGTGTGCCAGACAAAACACTGTGCTAGTCAGACCTTTGAATAATAGAAGAATGATTAAAAGAAAAAAAACATAAAGACATATCTAAAGAAAATTTTTCAAAATATAAGATTATTTGAATCTACCAATTATATAGACACATGGTGTTCCAGGAATAATTGAACCAGAAGGGTGAATCCTGAGGCCTAAATCAATCAAGTTATTAAGCTCAAGAAAAGAAAAAAATCTTTCGGTCAATTTGGCCAGGTCAATAAGGAAATATCTTAAGAGGGAAAAAATCAATTTAGTTTGTGTCATCTTGACTGAAAAATTTAACAAGATAGTGGAATAATATTCTGAAAGAAAGAAAATATGAATGTTCTTTTAATATGAACATGCTATTCAAGACTAAAGGCACAGTTTAAAAATTCTGAATATGAAAAAAACAAATGGAAACAGTATTTTCCTGAGCACTTCCTATGGAAAATGCCTGTAGGCAAACTTCTACCAACCACAGAAATCGGAGGAGTTGAAAAACAATAAGCCAGGGCTCCTGGGTGGCTCAGTCGGGTAAGTGTGGACATCGGCTCATGTCATGATATCAGGGTTCATGGGTTCAAGCCCTGTGTCCAGCTCTGTGCTGACAGCTCAGAGCCTGGAGCCTGCTTTGGATTCTGTGTCTCCCTCTCTTCCTGCCCCTCCCCCACTCATTCTCTGTCTCTGTCTCTCAAAATAAATATACATTAAAAAAGTTAAAAAGAAAAAAAAAGAAAAAAAGGAAACCACGTTGGTACTGAATAGTAGAAACTATACTGTCTGTAAAAAGCAAGACTAAACTTGAATTGGCAATTATCATTACTAAAGAATATTTAAATGTTGCAAATTAAAATAAATTAAAATAGTTGGGAGTGGTTGGAGAAAGGAAACCACCAGTGGCATGATTATGCTACCTTTATCATCCATTTTGGCCAAGTATCAAAATATATCATTCAATGCTAAAAAATCAAGTAACAAGGAAGTAAATATATTAAAGATATAAAAGTAATCTATGGAAGCAATGGGACATTAGGAAAGGAAAAAGGAAGAATAAATGCGTACATTCTCTCATTTTTCAAAATAGGGATTCTATAGCTCAATCTAAGGAAGTGGAGAATGATCATAAATTAGAAGATTATAATAGGCAAACCTTCTCAAGTAAAAGTAAGCGCAAACAGGAAGGGTTGAATAATACAATTTGTTTATTAAAACTGATAAAATATGATTATAGATTTAACGACACGAAGCTATTATTTAATTAGCATAAATGACGTATTTTTATTTAAAGCAGATGTCTGTCATATTCGTTCACTAAGAAAAACACAACTATGTAATATTTACAGAAATCATGTAAAACAAAGTGACTCGGGAAAGTTGGAAACAAAAAGATGAACAAAGGCAGACAAGCCGGCAAATGAAATGGAAATAAAATGGAAGGGATACTCTTCATATCAGAAAAAGGGGAACTCAGGGAAAAAGCATTAAGTAAGGCTCAGAAAGACACTTGAAAAGAATAAAATATGCAATCTACAGTATCAGTGCACAAATAACAAAAATCAGTAATGGAAAATAAATGGGAATTATAATGAGAAATAAACCGACACTTTAATTTACATTTCTTTTCCCATGACAGACCAAATGGATTAAAACCTAAGTAATGACATAGAAAATTGTTTTCTTTCTAATCCAGGAACGTATTTTACTGAATTTCTTGAACTGAATTACATAATTTACACTCACACTGCTGCTTTTGTTATTTACTTCAATGGGCAGTCAGTGAGTGCCTGCAACTAATATGCTTAGCATACTCTTGAAATACTTTAACAGACTCTACCAAGAAATACATAGTAAAGGGAGGTTTCGAGCAAAGGAAATTCAACACACATATTCTCATAAGTGTGGTAATGCCCCAAAATATATCCAAGAAGCTCCTGGATGTAGGAGAATAATTGGAAAAAAAACATATGTTCTCAGACAGGCAAAGCTGCATTTGAGTTTTGATATCAGAAGAAACTTTGAACACCTTATGTAACCAGTCTGAAAATGTATATATAGCGGAAGGAAGTGGATATAATCCCTCTACCACAACAACCCTGGGAAGAAAAGTAGATATGAAGTGTCTGCCCTCGAAAAGAAGATTTAAAAAATAAGTCAATACACGTGTATTCCTGTCCCCATCCTAGCTGTATGAATCATATCCAAACAGAAAACCCTGGTCATTTTTAACGTTTATTTATTTTTGAGACAGAGAGAGACAGAGCATGAATGGGGGCAGGTCGCAGAGAGAGGGAGACACAGGATCTGAAACAGGCTCCAGAGCCCAATGCGGGGCTCGAACTCACGGACCGCGAGATCGTGACCTGAGCCGAAGTTGGACGCTTAACCGACAGAGCCACCCAGGCGCCCCAAACCCTGGTCATTTTTAACAACTTATGACTAATCTGGATGAAAGCAGAAAATATTCTTATCAGAACTGCAGTGGCACAAAGTTGGGAATATTAGCTAATCCATTGGAATAGAAAATTGGATCCAAATCCTTTTTGTCAGACTGAAACAAACTGATGGCATTTAAGAGGATCCAATGGGAAAGTATTAATTTACTTGGAGAACATTAACTAGGGGAGTATGAGTGGAGTCGTCTATGGTGGAAATATTTTCGAAAACAATTAGCTGCCTGAAAGATCCATACAAGTAGATGATTTGATATACTTGTCAGACAGTGACTTCCACAATATTCATTTAATATAGTGCTTACAAGGGAAGTAATACCCTCTTGTGATCTATAAGGACTGCCATATCGGGAGCAATGCATGTAAAATAAATCGGGCAAGGTTGCATTTTTTGGGGTCCAGCACCTAATCATGCCAATAACTAGCTGTGTAATCTGCACAAGCTCCTTTATTTCACGAACAATAGAGTCCCCATATGGGATGTGGGCTCAGAGAATTAAGCACATACCTGTGAGATGGGATTCAGTAGGATAACATAAGTAAAGAATTTAGCAAAAGTCCATCGTTATTGTCATTATTCTGGAATCATATTTTAATAGGGAAAATTGACCAATTAAACTATGCTCAAGGAAGCTTAACCAAAATGTCGAAGATTCTGGAAGGCAAGAGCCAAAGAAAACAGGTAAGGAAATTGAATACATTTAGATCATACAAGAGAAGATCTAGAAGAAAGAACATTTCTTTCTATGAATGTCTTACTTGGTAGAGAGAGTAACCTTTCTTTGCATCCGCTAGAGAACACAATATCCATTCAATGATATAGTGATATCATTGGATATTGGCAATGGATATTACCAGGAACAGGACTTCCTGTTAGTGTAAGAAAAGTTTTAAACAACCAACCACTCATGACTAGAAAGGACTAATTTACAAATAAAAGATCGCTTGTTGTGAATGTAAACTGCAGAAATGAAATGCTCACAGTTAGAAAGATGGTGATGTTAAGAAATGAAGGGTAGGGGCGGCTGGGCGGCTCAGTTGGTTAAGCATCTGACTTCGGCTCAGGTCGTGATCTTGTGTTCATGAGTTCGAGCCCTGCATCAGGCTCTATGCTGACAGCTCAGAGCCTGCAGCCTGCTTCAGATTCGGTCTCCCTCTTTCTCCATTCCTTCCCCATTCACGCTCTCTCTCTCTCTCTCAAAAATAAATAAACATTAAAAAAAAAAAAAAAGAAATGAAGGGTCAAGTTACAGAACATGTAAGATCTACCTCAAAAGCAGAATCCTGTAGGTCAATAAAGGGGTATCAATGCTGTTTTAGAATACTGTAGCTTGGAACTATTATGTTTTCTAAGAGCACCACTACCATGATAACTCTCTAAGCTGGTCTTGACCTCATTCTCTCAGAGAATGTAGAGTATTACATTCCTTTCATGCTTCCTCTTACTTAAAATGACCTCCTGGGCCATTTTGCTCATCTTAGCGAAGTTGACTACAGTTGATACGTGGCCAGAGTGACCCAAACAACAAACAGGAATTCTTGATGTGTGAGCAGATAAAACATCGCGTTGGAGATGCCAAATAAGATTATGAAAGCTACTCACTATTATTCATCAATAGAAGTAGTTTCCTGCCAGAGATGAAGACATAAATCATCATCAAAGAGAAAGTAAATACACGAGTTCTAGTGTGAGGAACTGAAATTAAAAGTGTCCACTATAATGTGGCTGTTGAGGAACATTTCTTATAGCATTTGTGATATAAAACTATATACATAACTATAGCCATGAAATCATCTCTGACCCAACAGTTCTGTTAAGAAGACTCTAAGAAAGTGATCAGAAATGCACACAAACAAGCACACACAGGCTATTTATCGATTCAGTATTTTTCAGTGTAAATAATAGAAAAAATAAATTTATGTTACAGAAGATTATTTCTGTACACATTGATACAACTATTGAAAACTAGATTTTAAAAGAATATGGGGAAACGCTCACAATAAAGCAACTGAGTATAACTTTTAAGTTATAACGATAAGAAAAATCGGATCTGCAGTAAAAATTATGTAATATATGTATATACACAAAAATGTACTTACTTATTTTTTGTTAATAACCTTAAGTAGATGAGATAAAAGTCATTCACATTTAAGTTATTATATATTATTCATATATGTTATCATAATATTTAATTTAAATTTTTACTTATACTGTATTCTGTATACTAATTTTTATTAGTTTTGCAAAAATCTTGAAATATTTGATTTAATAATTACAAGGAGTTTTGAATAGTAAACCTTAGGCTATAAATGTTTGTTATAGGACACTATATTTGTAATGATTTTTTAAATTTATTGTAGAAAACTGTGTTCACTTAAAGTTGTATGTGAGGCTTGCCACTTACTAAATGCCTCGTTAAAATTAACATCCAGGCTGTAACCTCACTGTCTTATTTTATGGAACTCAAGCGCTATAAAGTACAGTGAAGTTGCTCTTGGGCTGCCTGGGTGGCTCAGTCGGTTAAGTGTCTGACTTCGGCTCAGGTCATGATCTTGTAGTTCATGAGTTCAAGCCCTGTGTCCAGCTCTGTGCTGACAGCTCAGAGCCTGGAGCCTGCTTCAGATTCTGTGTTTCCTTCTCTGTCTGCCCCTCCCCCACTTGTGCTCTCTCTCTCCCTCAAAGCTAAACATTAAAAATAAAATAAAATAAAATAAAATTGTCTTAAAACTATGGACATAGGTAAAGGAATTCCTTATAAAAATGGATCCTCTAATAAATATTAAAACTTACACTTTTCTTCAATTCCACTGAAAACAAAATCTAGACCTTAAATAACAAATTAAATTCAAATAAGCAGAAGGAAGGAAACAATAAAGATTAAAGCAGAGACAAAAAAAAAAAAGGAAAATACAAAGGCAAACAGATAAATAAAACCAAGAGTTAGTTCTTCAAAAAGATTTTTAAAAACCCACAATTTTTGGTTAGATTGACTATAAAAATAAAAAGAGAAAAGATCCAAATAACTAGAATTAGAAATAAAAGAGAGACCATTAATACCAATTCTATACAAATAAAAAAGGTTATAAGAGAATACCAAAAATAATTGTATGCCAAAACATTGGATAACCTAGATGAATTGAAAAAAAAATTATAGGCGCCTGGGTGGCTCAATCAGCTGGGTATCCAACTCTTGATTTTGGCTCAAGTCATGATCTCACAGTTTCTAGATTGAGCCCTGCATTGGGCTCCATGCTGACAGTGTGGAGCCTGCTTGGGATTCTTTCTCCCCGTCTTTTTCTGCTTGTCCCCCACTCACATGTGTGCTCTCTCTCTCAAAATAACTAAATAAACTTTAAAAAAATAAAAAAAAAAAAATAGAAACACACAATCTACCAAATCTACCAACATTGGATCTTAAAGAAACAGAAAATCTGGTGAGACCTGTCACTAGTAAGGGCATTGACTTAGTAAATCAAAACCTCCAAGCAAAGAAAAATCTAGTACTAGATGGCTTCACTGGTGAATTATATCAAATATTTAAAGAACAATTAATACCATTTCTTCTCAAATTATTCCAAAAATTGAAGATGAGACAAGACTCCCAAACTTATTCCTTAAGGGCAATAGTACACTGATACCAAATCTAGATAAAAACCCTAGAAGAAAAGAAAACTAAAGGCCAATATCCTTGATGAATATAGATTCAAAACCCCTCAACAACATGCTAGCAAATAGAATTCATCAGCACAATAAAAAGGTTATACATTATGACCAAATAGTATTTATTCTTGGAATGCAAGGATGGTTCTACAAATGAAAAGCAATCAATCAATCAATCAATCAGTCAATCAATGTAATAAACCACATTAAAAGAAGAGAGGGAGGGGCACCTGGGTGGCTCAGTCGGTTGAGCGTCCGACTTCGGCTCAGGTCATGATCTCGCGGTCCGTGGGTTCGAGCCCCACGTCAGGCTCTGTGCTGACTGATCAGAGCCTGGAGCCTGTTTCAGATTCTGTGTCTCCCTCTCTCTCTGACCCTCCCCCATTCATGCTCTGTCTCTCTCTGTCTCAAAAATAAATAAACGTTAAAAAAAAATAAAAAAAAATAAATAAAAGAACAGAGGGAAAAGCCACATGATCATCTCACTTGGTGCCGAAAAATAAATATTTGACAAATCAAACACATTTTTATAATAAAAACTCTCAACAAACTGGGACTAGAAGGAAATTTCCTCAACAGAACAAAGCCCACAGCTAACCTCATACTCAATGGATCAGTAAGATCAGCAATAGGACAGGGTTGACCTTTTTTACCTCTTCTGTTCAACACATTACTGGAAATTTTAGCCACAGCAATTGGTCAAGAAAAGTAAATAAGATGCTTCCAAATTGGAAAGAAGAAAGTAAAATTATCTGTTCACAGACAACATGATCTTATATGTAGAATATCCTAAAGATTCTGCCAAAAAAAAGGGTGTAGAACTAATAAACATATTCAGCAAAATTACAGGATACAAAGTCAACCAATAAAGACCAGTTGCATTTCTGTATTATAACAATAAACAATTCAGAAAGAAAAAATAACACTTAAAACTGGAGTTTCAAGAAACATGTTTGTGCAAAACATTCTCCAATTAGTTTAGAAATATTTAATTCTGAGGAGATATATTTACTTTGAGGATACATAATTGAAATTCTCTGAACCCTTAATTATTGAAAAATTCTTAATTTAGTATGCCCTTAGGAACTTAATTTTAGTCTACTAAATCCTTTTAAATAACAGGAAAGCAAAAAAAAAAAAAAACAGTTGGCATAACTTTTCAATATGATTTCATTTATGATATATTATCAACTATTTTTGCAATTATAAATAATTTGCTATTTTCAGATGTATTTTATTTTCTTTAGGCCAGAATCCAAATTTCAACAGGAATATGGAAATGTCATTGCCAACATAATTTTTAAATACAAATTTTTCTGATGCTTAATTCACAAATAATGAGACATCCTCACTATGTGACTAATTGAAAAAATAAAGCATGATGGTGAGTTACAAGGAAAATAAGGACAAATGCCAATCACACTCTTTATTATCTAAACTATGTGTCAAAATTAAATCTGAGGAAAGGAGATGCAGATTAATATCAAAATAGGTCATTGTTATAGGATTATCTCCACAGGAGCTGAGGTGTTTGGAAGTAATGAAAATATAATTAGCATTATGTATGGAACATTATGCATTCTTTACTTCAGCCAATATTTACCCAGCACCACTTTAGCTCCTAAAGAATCGCCTAACAAATGTTTCTCGACTGTGTTTTTTAATATTCTGGAGGAAGGAAAAAATAGACCAGGACATGGGATGAGTGGTTGCCAGTAGGTCAATCACAGGGGTCAGGTAGGCTCAGGGAGAAAGGCGCCTATGAACATATTCTTCAAGCAGATGAGGTGTTGTCATGGGGGTGCCGGGTGGAAGAACACTGCCGGCAGATGGCAGTCAGCACCAAGACCTAAGAACGAGAACCCTCAGTGTGTTTGACATATGGCCACTAGAGGGAGAGGCTGTGCGGCTGCGGCAGAGGGGGGCAAGGTGGAAAGCAACCGAATAGGAAATCTGAGAGATGTAATTCATCAATCTCTCCCTCAGCCGCCTTAAGAGTTTTACATAATTGGAATAAAATGAATTATTTGTAGATTATCACGACGTTAAAATTGGTTTCCAAATTAACTTCAGCATCAATCAATGTTGTGTATGTGCACACGATTACCGGCCGGTAAGTCATCAGTATACACTTGTCAGGGTGACTGATCAAATTAGGCTTTGCTCTTGTCCTTTTGCTTCCTTAGGTTGTAGAATTACAAATCGACAGCTTCTTCTTGATCAACTTTTAGGCTTATGTCAATACTTGTTTATTATGTTCTTTATTTCATCTGTTCTCTAAAGAATTAGAAAGAAACTGATATTGTATCTTTGCTTTTTATCATCTCTAACTAATACTCTCTATAATACCTTAGTGAAACTTGCTTAAATTTGTTTGAACAAAATATTTGAAAGAAAATAAGGGAGGAGAGCCTCCTTCCCCCACCCTTACCTCTCTTATACTTTAAGCGCCTGTGATATTACTACATGAATTCATCACTTTGTGCCTGTATCTCAGGATAGAGATAGCCCCAGCCCTGTAGTGAAGATGCTTTATCTTACCTCTGAATATATGAGTTGTGGCCCCGACAGATATGTATGTGATGTATCTGATTCATTATCTCACAGAATGTTATATTTACCTGAAATTTTTGAGAAAAATCTTGAAAAAGTATAAAATTGTGACTATCACAATAAAAGAAAATTGTATAGAAAGTAAAATTCTCATTGAATAAGCACATCTCAAAGACTGATATCTCTTGATGCTCACATTTTCCACATAACTCTCAGCCTTTCCACTTCAGTTAACGACTTCCAATCCCCTTGCCCTGGTTTATAAAGCACTGCGTGATCCGGCAGTTGCCTACGTTTCCAGGCTCATCTGGGACCCCTTTCTTTGTTACCCAGTATGCTCTAGCCAAAACCACTTTATTTGATTCTAGGAAAAACCCAAGATCGGTCTCCTGTGAACAGGCTTGACTAGAACTTTGCTTCATCTTTCTACATCTTTCCAGACATGCCTCACTCCTATGGGAGACCTTTATTCACCACACAGGCTACAGTGGCCCCCAGTCTTCTCTACGGGGGACAACCTGATACTTTCCCTACGAATACTAAAGTATTTGTTCATTGTTTGCTTCTCTTAACGAGAATTATTATTTCCATTCTACAGATATGGAAGCTGAAGTCCAGAAAGGGTAAAAAAAAAACAAAAAAACAAACTTGCCTAAGGCCCACAGCAAATCTGACCTGTGTCCAGCATCTAATCCTGTGTATGCTATCTACTCCTCCAACTGCATCATGGTGGAAAGAATTATATCTTCCAGACATGTCCATGTGAATATGTTTCTTCACCTGCCAAAGGGACTCCGCAGATGTTAAAGTTGAGGACTTTGGGATACAAACAAGATCCTGGATTATCCCGGAGGGCTCAATCGGATCTCCTAAATCTTTAACACTGCAAGACGGAGGCGTAAGAGTCCGTCAGAGAAATGTGATAGAAGAAAGAGCAGAGATTCGAAGGATGAGGGGGACTCAATGCACCATTCCTGTTGCGAATATGGGGGAAGGGAGTCAAGGAATATGGTGATCTCCATAATCATGGGATGTCTCTTAGCAAGGAATGGGGGACATCAGACCTGTAATCACTGGAGCTGCACTCTGCCGAGAACCTTGGAGAGTTTGAGCAAGGAAACAATTTTTTCCTTTGATCCTCCACAAAGAACACAACCCTGCCAGCCCCTTAGTTTTAGCCTGATAAGACCATGGCATATTTCTGGCTTACAGAAATATACGGTAATAAAAAATGCGATGTTTAAGCGGCTGACTTTGTGTTAATTTGGGATGGTGGCAATGGAAAACCAATACAACCATCCTACATTTCCACAGACATGTCTAGGAGGGAGGCTGAGGCGTGGGAACCACTACATTCCAAGTAGAAACCTGTTAAATCAGGGGCCCATGAAAACAGAAAGAGAATAGGCATTTAGGAGAATGGGCCAACAGGCCGAACTGACTGCTCTCTCTGAGCCCCGTGTCTTAGGCTGACGAAAGCAGAGATAGCCCTCGCACAAACTCTACTGCAAGCTTGTATACCCTTGTTGGAATCCAGTTTTGCTATTGCTATCAAGAGAATTCAAAATATTCATCATATTTGAAATAACAACCCATTTTTGTGATGCCTCCGAAATTCATATCTGAAACGTTGCATACTTATCAAAGTGCTATTAATGACAGCACTGTAATGCTTCATACTAGAGAATGTCTATAATAGGGAATCAAAACATACATGTAATTTAAATGTGAAATCGGGGGCACCTGGGTGGCTCAGGTCATTCAGTGTCTACCTCTTGACCTCAGCTCAGGTCATGATCCCACAGTTTGTGGGTTCAAGCCCTGCATCAGGCTCTGCGCTTTTGGCGTGGAGCCTGCTTGGGGTTCTGTTTCTCCTCTCTGCCCCCGCCCCGCTTGTTCTCTCTCTCTCTCTCTCTCTCTCAAAATAATAAATAAATAAATAAGCATTAAAAAACGTGAAACTGTACAGGATAAAACATGGTTACACAAACCATATACTACTGTAACAAAAAATTAATGAGCACATCCATAAATCAAACACACACAAAACTACATTTAGAGTGGTTGCCCTTGGGAAGTGAAAAATTGTGCTTGCTTTTAATTTCTGTAATTTCTAAATTTTCTGTAACAATTAGACTATAAAAAATGGAAGTGTGTTTATTTTAGGAGAAATCTAGATAATATTAGTGAAAAGGAGGAAGCCCACGAAAACCTGGAGATAATAAGATCAATAAAAGGGTACATGAGAGTGAGGACATATACACTTTAGTGGTTCATTTTGTGTTGCTGGATGTTACCCTTGGAAGCAGCTAAAAATTAGGGGCGCCTGGGTGGCTCAGTCAGTTAAGCGTCCAACTTCAGCTCAGGTCATGATCTCATGGTTCGTGGGGAGTTGAGCCCCACGTCAGGCTCAGAGCTGTGCTGACAGCTCAGAGCCTAAAGTCTGCTTTGGATTCGGTGTCTCCCTCTTTCTCTCTCTGTTCCTCCCTTGCTCATGTTCTGTCTTTCTCTCTCTCTCTCAAAAATAAAATAAACATTAAAAAAAATAAAAAAAGAAGTAGCTAAAAATTAGATTGTCATTTAAGTAGGCACACCAATTTTGAATACCTGCTGTGATAGGTTGAATAGCACCCCCGCCTAAATATTCATGTCCTAATTCCTGGAACCAGTGGATGTTACCTTACAGGATACCAGGGAATTTGCAAGAGTGATTAAGTTAAGCGTCATGCAATGGGGGGTTTACCCTTTACATTTAGGGAAGGCCCAAAGGTATTCACAAGCATCCCCAGGAGACAGACGTAGAGGGAGAGTTGAGGACAGAAGGAGAAAGCAGATGTGAAATGAAAATGGGAAAAGATAAGATAACAGGAGTGGGGCCATGAGCAGAGGAGAGAGGACAGTCTCTGAAAGCAGTTAAAGAAACGGATTCTTCCTTAGAGCTTCTATAGAGAGGGCACCCTGTTGACACCTTGATTTCAGCCCAGTGAAACCCATTTCTGACTTCTGGCCTCAAGAATCATAAGAGAAGAAATGTGCGTTATTTTAAGTCACCAAGTTTGAGGTAATCTGCCACAGCAGCCATAGGAATGTAATTCGTCTGCCAATGAGAAACTATGACACATTGAAATTATATAAGAAGTAAGCAGCAAAATCAGTTTGGGATTTATTTGGGGGTGTTTGTGAATTTTTTATTTGCTTTTTGGGGTCCTGGGTCACCTCAGAACACATACACAGGTGACTGCAAATGAGTCACATCATCATGTGCTTATAAAATTTCCTACCCTCAGGGACCTGTGACTTGCTTCAAACTGATAGAATATTGGGCTAGCAAATTTCATCTTGTTAGCACACTCTAGAGAGAATTACCTGGCCTTGAAGGGGCAAACATCATGTGGTGAAAATGTGAACAGCCTATGAAGAGGGCCGCTTGGTAGGGCATTGCAGATAGTTTTTAGCGTTCAAGATCAAACAGTAAGCAGTAAGAAGTCTCAGGCACAGAACCACAAGAAACTGAATTGTGCCAGTAACCTGATGAGTTTGGAAGTGGATTCTATCTCAGTCGAACAGAGGAACAAGAGAAGTTATGGAGGAATCCTGACCTGGAGAGCCATGAGTTTATGTAACGTATATCATTCATGTGGCTTATTTCTGGGCAATTAACTACATCGGCAGTAGAAAACTAAAAGAGATTTCTAGTTCGTTTTAGGGGGAAACATTTTACCATAGAGAAGAATCTATTAAATGATGAGAAAATAATATGAGTGTTATATAGATTTTAAAATTACGACCCTGCATATAACAGGAGACAATGCTTAAGACATGCAGTGAACACACAGAAAATTCGTTGGTTAAACAAAAAAAAAAGAAATGCACAGAAAATAACTGGAAGTTTTTGGATTTATTTAGGTATTTTGTTACTGTTATTGTTGTTATGGTGGTCACGTTTTTTTTCTTTGCTGACTATTTTCCAGTTACTTGTAAGTTTTTACGGTTTTATAACACAACCCATAAAGTTGTAAATAAAATTTTAAACACTAAAACAACTTACGCACAAGTAAGTACTATCTTCTGCTCTCACTTTTCTTAGTCAATTTAATTGTGAAGAAGTTGCTATTTGTCAAACTTAGTTCCAGTACTCTGGGTACAGTAAAAGGGTAGCAAGACCCCTGGTGCTTATATTCTTAAATTAACTTGATTTTCCGAGGGGGCCACACCACTTTTTTCCTTGTTTCCTTTTTGTTTCTAAAGCATATTGTAAAATTCTTACTGTAGCTTACTGGCATAGTCACACTGGCCCTTGGGTGATGCATGCCAAGATTCATTTGCTCACTGAACAAATTTATTTTGATTTGACAACATGCCAGGGACAGTGTTAGCTATGAGGAAAACACGAGTGAACAGACAAGGTCCTTACGCTTACAGGTTTGTAATATTTCAGGTGAGGTATGTAATAAAGACGTAACCGATGGTATGATATCACTTGTGTAGCACAGTATGCACAAAATTGCTTTAGGCAGTGGTAAGGGATATGCAGCAAAATAAAACAAGATGAGTGGCACTGAGAACCATGGAGTGACTGAGTTGCTATATTAGTGACAATATGCTGGAAAAATGTGCCCAAGAGTGATGTTTAACGAGACCTAAATGAAGTGAGTGACTAAGCTAAGCGCTTGCCTAATAGAAGGGCATGCGGACGTGGACAGAAGCAAAAGAAAATGCCCAGTGCTTCCATTCGAAGTGTGTTTGGAAAGTTTGGTGAGTGACAGGAAGACAGTGTGGCTGGAGTTGCATGCAGGGAAGAATGAATAGTTGAGGGATAATCTTGAGCGGTGTCCGAAAGGCAGGCCACGTATTCTTGCCACACGCTTGTCTCAGGGTCAAGTCAACTTCCTGCTCTTTTCCACACCTCGTCCACAGAGAGCTTGGCCATCTTGACACTGTGCACAGTATAACAAAGGTCTACTACACTGAGGACATTATGCTAATTGATTCTAGCTACGTGTGCTCTGGGGAGCGGGGAGGCGGGCTCAAGAAAGAAATAGCAAGCGTGAAGAAAGGACTTTTTGTTTGTTCTCCTCTGCTTCCTGTTTCCTGCTGGTGAATTTCCAGCCTGCTCATGTGTCCTGTGAGCATCCCCCCAGGAAGGCTTCTTCACCCCAGAAGCAGTAATTCCCTCCTATACCAGCAAGTGCATCCTGTTCACAGGATTTTCCCATATTTCCATCACCAGATCGGTTCACCCTGTTCCATAGGGTACCCAGTCTAACTCAGAGACGCCAGCACTAGCCTAGCAGTGCCTTCTTCTCAGACGTTCGAATTTCATTGCCTCAAAACACCGTCTATGTTTTTATGTTTTAATTATTTCTGCCTGTGATGGTCAACTATGGAGACAAATGTCTGGTCAAACATTAGTCTAGATGCTGCTGCGAAGCTATTTGGTAATACGATTGATATTCACAGTAAGTTAATTTTTAGTTAAGTTTATGTATTTATTTTGATGGAGGAGGCAGGGAAGGGGCAGAGAGCGAGGGAGAGAGAGAATTCCAAGCAGGGTCCGCACTGTCAGCCCAGAGCCCGACGCAGGGCTTAAACTCATGAACCGTGAGATCATGAGACCTGAGCTGAAACCAAGTGTCAGATGCTCTGAGCCACCCAGGCACCCCTACAATAAGTTAATTTTAAGCAAGCTGATTACCCTCCATTATGTGGGTGAGCCTCTCCCAATAGCTGAGGGACTTAGGAGCAAAATCTGAATTCCCGGAGAAGAAAGAATTCTATCTCAAGACTGTAACAGAGAAATTCTGCCTGAGTTTTCTGCCTGCTGGTCTAGCTTACAGATTTCAGACTTGCCAGACCTAACACCCACATGAACCAATTCCTTGTAATCTCTCTTTATGGGTAAATTGATAGATAGATAGATAGATAAGATAATGGATAGAGTCAAGAAAAAGACAGCAAAGATGAAGAAGCGACTTAGTCGTTTGTTCTCAACTGCTTCTTATTACATTGCATGTAATATGTAATATTACAAAAATTATATATATATATATATATATATATATATATATCAGTAAAAGATACATTTTATTGTTTTAGTTTTTCTAGAGTACCCTGAATCCAGTACTGCCTCCTCCCTTTTTTCTTTCAGAGCTAGGTCTCTGGGCTGCTTTCTGCTACCCCTGTGATAGCCCTAGTAACATTTTTATTTTCTTTTCAGTTACTCTTTAATACTTTATATTTAGTTCTTTACATTAAATGGTCTCTGTTCCAACAACTGGTGCGGTTTCTGTCTCTTGATGGGACTCTGAATGATGCTTTCTGGTAAAGACTTCAAGTATTATTCAGAGTGATGGGAAGCTATTGGAGAAATCGGAGACAATTCCTCGTCTCTCTGCCACCAGCAAGTAATCTAACACCTGTCAGAGCTGTGAGGTCTCATGTCCGTGCCCTTGGCATGTCCATGCTTTCTCCTCCATCCACTTTTCAAGTCTCCCACGAAAGGTATCACAGAAGAGCTTCTCCACACAAAAGCCCCCAAGTGTTTTAATTGAACAAAATGTCAAAATAAGCTGGGAGGTGGTTTTTTTTGTCTTTCTTTCTCCAGCGGTAGCTCTATTCTGTTTCTAGATCTCCTTCTTTCTAATGTATTATCATAGAATATCTAATATTTCTTAACTTCTAAATATACTATATCATTTTCTCTACAGAAATAACTGTTCCTCCACACCTCTATCTTAAACTATTGCATTATCATAAATTTTTAAGCTTTTGTATTATGTGATCATTAATATTTTATTATATTTAATATGTTTTGACACTCAGGCTGCATTTATTGTTTTCCTCATGGGACAAAACAAACTATTATACAGAATACAGTAAATCCAAGCAAATTTCATTTTTTAGAAATTTTAGTTTCAGTCACTGAAATGAATATTAAGCATATCCATTGTAGTCATTCTCCTAAATCTGTCTGTTGTTCAAACTGTGTGTAAAATTCACTCATGCCTCAGTGGGTAGGACTATGTAGTTGAAATGCAAATTTCAGTATAGGTTATTGCTCTTTGAGTAGTTAAAAATAACTGTAAATGTTATCATGACATTCTACTGTATGTCAGTTTGTCAGATTATATTTTGAGGTTTGACAAATTAATTTTTCCACTAGATTCCCAATATATTTTTTTTAGAATAAAAATCAAAATTAACAAATAAAGAAAGTTTTCGCATTTGGTGAAAGAAAGTTACCTCTCAATTCCTTGTTACTGTAAATGGCATGACTCTTCCACTATGAAGACTATAGGCAATCTAATCTAGAAAGAATTAACCTCCTTCAAGTTCAATATCAAGTGCTCCATTTCTGTATTTCAGAAATATGTTGGCATTTTTCCAAAATGCAGTTAAGGGTTAAAATTTATCTGGCTCTTTAAAAATTGCTGTCACACAAAATTATACATCCTATCTGAATGTTTTATTTTTGTGTAAAATTGTATGTAATATGTGAATAGTTTTATTTTCCATTTTTAAACTAATAAATAATATCTAAATAAATGTTCATTAAAAAGTCAAATATACAAATATATAAAAACATGAAATGGATCTCTTCTTCAGTTCCAATGTCTTTTTTAAAGAACACTGATAGGTTAACCATTTTAATAGGAACCATTCTAAAACTTAAAAAAAAAAAAAAACAAAAAAACAAAAAACCTGTGCACAGAGGCATAGAAAACTCCACACAGATGAAACCGCTGTGTGTGTGAGTGTTTTATTTTTTGACTTTTATTTCTTCACAATAGACCTATATGACTATGTTGGTATTATAATCCATGGGAAGATTATAAAAACTTATGTAAACACTTTTTTATTGATGTGTCACAATTGTCTCATCTTAATTTTTCTATCACATGTAAATTTTTTTTGTTCACAATATCCTTTAAAAAAGATTATTATTGAGCCAATGATATGTGCAATTCACATTTTGGTACACAATACAAAAGCACCCTCCAAAAACTATAACAATTCACACTCTCACCAATAGTATAGGAGAGTGCCTGAATATTTAGATGTATTAGAGTAAATGTTAAAAAACAAGTGTATCAGTTGATGGTCTCTGTGCTTCAAAAAATATCTGTGGTCTACATTATATTAAGGTATTTATGAGAAAATTATTTTTCTTATATTTTCTATGTCCTTATGTATTTTGCTTGACCATAATGAAATCCTAAATCATTGAATTCATACTTTTTCATTTGGATTTTCAAATACATAACTGCAATTTATTATTGCCCTTTACTGGAAATATAATCTTGGTGATAAATATGTGAGCTCAAGGAAAATATTCTTTTGCTGCAAAAGGGACTCCTTTTATTTGTTCCAAATCTCCAAATCAAGATAACCTAAACTCTGGAAATTTTGAGCTATCGATACTACTCTCTACTTCTCACCACAACAAACTTAACTTCACCCAAGTCTTTCATATACACTCTACATAGAGAAAGTGTGGATTTGAATTTACTAGATTAACACTTTGAGACTCACCTGAAACTTTGAAATTTTTCTATCATTACCATCAGACACCTACTCACGGGTTCTAATCTTGCACTCAGACTTTGCAAAAATGCAAGATCCAACTTTATGATTTCTAAAATAAGCATGCCTTAAATTCACTAATGGAAAAGCGATGGAATATAAAATATTAGAAGAGGATTCCCTAAGAAAATAAGAGTCAAAAAAGTGAAAAAAAATAAAAATAGAACTACCCTACAATCAGTAAGCACACTACTGGGTGTTTACTCAAGGAATACAAAAACACTAATTCGAAAGGATATATGAACTCCTATGTTTATTGCAGCATTATTTGCAATAGCCAAATTATGGAAGCAGTCCAAGTGTCATTCGACTGAAGAATGGGTAAAGAAAACAATAAAGAAAATTATATATATATATATATATATATATATATACACACATATATGTGTACACATACATATATACATATATATGTACACATATGTGTACACATATGTATATGTATATATGTATACACATATATATGTATATATGTATAACACATGTATACATATGTGTGTATACATATATACACATGTATATATATGTGTACACATATGTATATGTATATATATATATATAGTTATTCATCCATACAAAGAATGAAATCTTGCCATTTGCAACAACATAGATAAAGCATAGCGAGTACAATGGTAAGTAAAATAAGTCAGAAAAAGACAAATGCCATATGATTTCACTCACGTGGAATTTAAGAAACAAAACAAAAGGACAATAGGAAAAAAGAAACAGAGAGGCAAACAAGTCATGGACATGGCCTCTTAATTATAGAGAACAAACTGATGGTTATCAGAGGGAAGTTGGCGAGAGGACGCATAAAATAGGTGATGGGGTTTAAAGATGACACTTATCATGATGAGCACTGAGCAAGGTATAGAATTGTTGACTCACTATATTGTACACCTGACTGTATGTTAGCTATACTGGAATTAAAGTAAAAAACTTTAAAATGTAAGAATCATAAGAGAGATGGAGCAGTGACACAACATGAGAGAAAATAGATTTTAAGCCAAAAAATATAGAAGAAAAAAAAGACATCTCATGATGACAAAAACGTCAATATCTTCCTCATATATGGCAATTATAAATGTATATGTACCTAACAGCAGAAACCCAGTATGTAATGAAGCAAATGACAGAACCAAAAGAAGTTTTTAAAATAATGATGGTTGGACATTTAGACATTACTATCATAATACCTGATAAAACAACTAATCAAAAAGGTAGTAAAAATACAGATGACTTGAATAGCACTATTAACCATTTTGACATACCCGACATTTGAAAAATATTTTTTATCTCCAAACAACAGGGCACATGCATATTCTTTATAAACACATATGCATTATGTTCCAGGATAAATAAACTGTAATATAAACCGCAATGAAATTTAAAGATTTGGAATCACATGAAATATGTTCTCTGACTAAATCAATATTAAATTAGAAATTAAAAACAGAAAGACATAGGGTAGATTCAGAAACACTTGGAAATTAAACACTTCTCTAAACAGCCATGGGTAAAAGAATAAATTACAAATAAAACGACAGAGTGTTATGAGTGTATTATAAGTGAAAATACAACATATCAAACTTAGGAGAATCCAGGTAAGCAGTATTGGAGAAAAATTGATAGCTCTTAAAGTATATATTATACAAGAAGAATAAATTTATGCCAACAATTTAGATAACTAAAATAAAAGGCATGAATTTCTAGAAAGATAGAAACCACCAAATCTTACTCAAAAAGAAATAAGTATCCTGAATAGCCCTATACTTTCAAAAGAATATAAATTTTAGTTGAAAACCTACAAATAAAAATACTCCAGGTCTAGACGGTGTAACTGGGAGAATTTTGAGCAATATCTAAAGAATAGGTATTCCCAGCGCTATATAAACTACTCCAGAAAATTCAAGAAAAGTAATTATTTTCCAACCATATTTCTAAAGCTATCATTACTCTTATACTAGACCATATACTTATCATATATCATTACTCTTATACTAGACCATTTCCAAATATTTGGAAATTAAACAACACTCTTCCAAATACTTATGGGCAAAACAAAAACTCAGTAATAAATTAGAAACTATCTTGAATGGAGGGGCAAAGATGGCGGAACAGCATGGAAGTTTGTTTTTGCGTTTCTCATCCCTGAAATGCAGCCTGATCAACACCAAACCATCTTGCACACCTAGAAAACTGATTTGAGAATTAACACAACAATCTGCACAACCTGAACCATAGAACTTGGCAGGTATGTAGCATGGAGAGGTGAACTGGGGGAGAGAGAATCCGTGGAGGGCAGGGAGCTGTTTTTACTTGCAGAGAGAGGACGGAGATGGGGAGAGAGTACAGAAAGCATCCTCTCGCCTGAAAGCAGCTGGAGAGAAAAGAAAGTACACAAGAGAATGAACAAAAAAAGGGAGAAAGGAGAGGGTTTAAATTCCATTAAGAGTCTATAAATAGGGGGAGCGCAGAGTCTGAAACCCTGCAGCTCGATACCCGGCAGTGCTCTGGTGGGAATGATGAATCCTCAGGAGCAGAGAGCAAGGTCCTCAGGGTCCTTGGGCCACATGGAGAGAGGTGGTTCTCCTGCTGGGAGGACATTTGGTAGAGGCTGTGTGGCCTCCCCACTAGCAAAGCTCCAAGTGGATCCCAGAGAACAACCATATTCCCTGGGGCTGGAACAAGGGCATTAAGGGTAAAACCTGGTGCCAGATGTGTGTTGTGATTTGCCATAATCCCTGAAACTTTTCTGCTACACGATCCGTGAACTTTTCCTGGGGCAGGCTGGAGCCTGGCTGCAGTCTCTCAGCATCAGCAGCAGAGTGGTCCCTCAAATGTTCCTGGGGGTGGGCCGGCACCCAGCCATTGCTTGGTGAGACCCTCCCCCAGCAGGTCTGAGCAGGTCAAACTTGCAGGAGGGACGTGCCACCTGCAGCCTGACGGCTTAGTCACAGACAGTGTAAAAGGAGGGAATAGACAGAAGCCAGAGACCAAGGACGGGTGCTTGATTGCCTGTCGGGGAGAGCACAGAGTTCTGATACTAGAGACTGGGTAGCTGGGTGACACCATTTTCACTCCTCCCTCACATACACATACACACCTACAGGCGCCACAATAATCCACCCCAGGATGCTGGGTAGCGTCATCTAGTGGAGAATGGAGCAGTTACACTAAGCCCTGCTCAACTGGGCCAACTGCACTCTTGAGGAACACCACAAGTCGCTCCACCTGCTTAGTTTACAGACTATAAAGTGCTTCATGGTTTGACTTCTACGGGAAACTGATGCAATTTCAAACATATTTCAGTCTGTTTGCTGGTCCATGTATACAATTTTTCTTTTTCTTTTCTTTTTCACTCTTGAATACAGAAAGAGAAAAAACTTATTTTTATTTTCCATTTTTATTAAAAAGATTTTTCCTTAATTTTTTAACTATATATTTTAATTTTGTAAATTTTCAAATTACATTTTACATCCATCATTTCATTTTATTCTATTTGATGGCATTCATTTTTCCAAATTTTCAAATGTTCCCTTTTTTCTTTTTTTCTTTTTCTTTTTTTCCTTCTTATCTCTTTTTTTCTTTACTGTATCAAGCTCCTTTCAACAACCAGACCAAAATACATCTAGAATGTAGCATCCTTTATTTGATGTTTTAGTACTGTTTTCAATTTTTTAATTTTTATTTGTTTACTTTATTCATTCATTTACTTCCTTCAAAATGATAAAAAGAAGGAATTCATCCCAAAAGAAAGAAAAGGAAGAAATGACAGCCCGGGACTTAGTCAACACAGATACAAGGAAGATGTCTGAGCCAGAATTTAGAATCATGATAATAGTAATAATAGCTGGGTTCAAAACAGATTAGAATCTCCTTCTGTGTAGATTAAAGAAGTAAAAGCTAGTCAGGATGAAATAAAAATGCTATAACTGAGCTGCAATCTTGAATGGATGCCATGGTGGCAAAGAGGAATGAAGCAGAGCAGCAAATCAGCAATATAGAGGACAAACTTATGGAGAATAATGAAGCAGAAGAAAAGATGGAGACTAGCAAAGGAGTGCGATATAGAAACGGAGAACTCAGTGACTTCTTAAAAAGGAATAACATCAGAATCATAGGAGTCCCATAAGATGAAGAGAGAGAGAAAGGGGTAGAAGGTTTATGTGAACAAATCATAGTGGAAAACTTTCCTAACATGGGGAAAGACACAGACATCAAAATCAGGAAGCACAGAGAACTCCCATTAGATTCAACAAAAAATGACCATCAATAAGACATATCATAGTCAAATTCACAAAATACTCAGGCAAGGAGAGAATCATGAAAGCATCAAGGAAAAAAAAAGTCCTTAACCTACAAGGAAAGACAGATCAGGTTTGCAAGCAGACCTATCCACAGACACTTGGCAGGCCAGAGAGGAGTGGCAGGATATATTCAATGTGCTAATCAGAAAAAATACAGCCAAACATTCTTTATCCAGCAAGGCTGTCATTCAAAATAGAAGGAGAGATTAAAAAAAGTTTCCAGACAAAGAAAATCTATAGGAGTTTGTGACCACGAAACAAGCCTGCAAGAAATTTTAAGGGGGACTATCTGAGGGGATAAAAGATGGGGAAAAAAAGACCAAAAGCAAAAAAGACTAGAAAGGATTAGAGAACACCACCAGAAACTCCAACTCTACAAGCATGATAATGGCAATACATTCATATCTTTCAGTACTCACTCTAAACGTCAATAGACTAAGTGCTCCAATCAAAAGACACAGGGTAACAGAATGGATAGGAAAACAAAATCCATCTATATGCTGTTTACAAGAGACCCATTTTAGAGCTGAAGATACTTTCAGATTGAAAGTAAGGGGGTGGAGAACAATGTATCATGCTAATGGTTTCCAAAAGAAAGCCTGAGTAGCCATACTTATATCAGACTATCTAGACTTTAAAATAAAGGCTGCAACAAGAGATAAAGAAGGGCATTATATCATAATTAAAGGATCTATCCACCAAGAAGATGTAACAATTATAAACATTCATACTCCAAATGTGGAAGCACCCAAATATATACCAATTAATCACAAACATAAAGAAACTCATTGATAATAATACCACAATATTAGGGGACTTCAACATCCCAGTTACATCAATGGACAGATCATCTAAACAGAAAAATCAACAAGGAAACATGGCTTTGAATGACACACTGGACCAGATAGACTTAACAGATATATTCAGGACATTTCATCCTAAAGCAGCAGAATACACATTCTTCTCTAGTGCACATGGAACATCCTCCAGAATAGATCACACACTGTGACACAAATCAGCTCTCAACAAGTACAAAAAGATCGAGATTATACCTTGAATATTTTCAGACCACAATGCTATGAAACTTAAAATCAACCTCAAGAAAAAAGTTGGAAAGATAAAGAACATCATACTTAAGAATGAATGGGCTAACCAAGAAGTTAAAGAGGCAATTAAAAGTACATTGAAGCCAATGAAAATGATAAAACCACAGCCCCAAACGTCTGGGATGCAGCAAAGGTGGTCATAGGAGGGAAGTGTATAGCAATCCAGGCCTTCTTAAAGAAGGAAGAAAGGTCTCAGATACACAACTTAACCTTACACCTTAAAGAAGTGGAAAAAAACCAGCAAATAAAACACCAAATCAGCAGAAGACAGTAAATAATAAAGATTAGAGCAGAAATCAATGCTATCGAAACCAAAACAACAACAACAACAACAAAAACAACAACAACAACAACAACAAACAGTCGAACAGATTAATGAAACCAGAAGCTGGTTCTTTGAAAGAATTAAAAAAAAATTGATAAACTCCTTGCCAGTTTGATCAAAAAAAAAAAAAAAAAAAAGGAAAGGAAAGGACCCAAATAAATAAAATCAAGAATGAAAGAGGAGAGATCACAACACAGCAGAAATATACACCATAATAAGAAACTATTATGAGCAATTATATTCCAATAAAATGGGAAATCAGGAAGAAATAGAGAAATTCCTAGAAACGTATAGAAACACTGAAACAGGAAGAAATAGAAAATTTGAGCAGATCCATAACCAGTAAAGAAATCAAATTATTAATCAAAAATCTCCCAAAAGACAAGATTCCGGGGCCAGATGGCTTTCCAGAGGAATTCTACCAAACATTTAAAGAAGAGTTAACACCTATTCTCTTGAAGCTATTCCAAAGACTAGAAATGGAAGGAAAACTTCCAAACTCTTTCTATGAAGCCAGCATTACCTTGATTCCAAAACCAGACAGAGACCCCACTAAAAAGGAGAACTATAGACCAATTTCCCTGATCAACATGGATGCAAAAATCTTCAACAAGTACTAGCCAACTGGATCCAACAATACATTAAAAAAATTATTCACCATGACCAAGTGGGATTTATACCTGGGATGCGGGGCTGGTTCAATATCTGCAAAACAATCAATGTGATTCATCACATCAGTAAAAGAAAAGACAAGAACCACATGGTCCTCTCAATAGATGCAGAGAAAGCATTTGACAATATATAGCATCCTTTCTTGATAAAAACCCTCAAGAAAGCAGGGAAACAAAGGATCATACCTCAAGATCATAAAAGCCATATATGAAAGACCCACCGCTAATATCATCCTCAATGGGAAAAAGCTGAGAGATTTCCTCCTAAGGTCAGGAACACAACAGGGCTGTCCACTCTCGCCACTGTTATTCAACATAGTATTGGAAGTCATAGCCTCTGCAGTCAGACAACACAAAGAAATAAAAGGCATCCAGATTGGCCAGGAAGAGGTCAAACTTTCACTCTTCACAGATGATATGATACTGTATATGGAAAACCTAAAATATTCTACCAAAAAACTTCTAGAACTGATTCATGATTTCAGCAAAGTTGCAGGATATAAAATCAATGCACATAAATCGGTTGCATTCCTATACACCAACAATGAAACAACAGAAAGAGAAATCAGGGAATTGATCCCATTTACAATTGCACCAAAACCCATAAAATACCTGGGAATAAATCTAACCAAAGAGGTGAAAAATCTGTACACCAAAAACTACAGAAAGCTTATGAAAGAAATTGAAGAAGACACAAATACGGAAAAATATTCCATGCTCCTGGATAGGAAGAACAAATATTGTTAAAATGTCAATACTACCCAAAACATTCTACATATTCAATGCAATCCCTATCAAAATAATACCAGCATTCTTCAGAGACATAGAACAAACAATCCTAAAATTTGTATGGAAACAGAAAAGATCCCGAATAGCCAAGCAATCTTAAAAAAGAAAACCAAAGCAGGAGGCATCACAATCCCGGACTTAAACTTGTATTACAAAGCTGTAATCATCAAGACAGTATGGCACTGGCACATGAACAGACACTCAGATTGATGGAACAAAATAGAGAACCCAGAAATGGACCCACAAACGTATGGCCAACTAATCTTTGACAAAGAAGGAAAGAATATCCAATTGAATAAAGACAGTCTCTTCAGCAAGTGGTGCTGAGAAAACTGGGCACCGACATGCAGAAAAAAGAACCTGGACCACTTTCTTACACCATTCACACACACACAAAAAACTCAAAATGGATGAAAGACCTCAATGTAAGACAGGAAGCCATCAAAATCCTCGAGGAGAAAGCAGGCAAAAACCTCTTTGATCTTGGCCGCAGCAACTTCTTACTCAACACGTCTCCTGAGGCAAGGGAAACAAAAGCCAAAATGAACTACTGGGACCTCATCAAAATAAAAAGCTTCTGCACAGTGAAGGAAACAATCAGCAAAACTAAAAGGCAACCGACAGAATGGGAGGAGATATTTGCAAATGACATATCAGATAAAGGGTTAGTATCCAAAATCTACAAAGAACTTATCAAACTCAACACCGAAAAAACAAATAATCCAGTGAAGAAATGGGCAAAAGACATGAACAGACACTTCTCCAAAGAAGACATCCAGATGGCCAACTGGCACATGATAAAATGCTCCACGTCACTCATCATCAGGGAAATACAAATCAAACCCACAATGAGATACCACCTGACACCTGTCAGAATGGCTCACATTAACAACTCAGGCAACAACAGATGTTGGTGAGGAGGACGCGGAGAAAGAGGATCTCTTTTGCATTGTTGGTGGGAATGCAAGCTGGTCCAGCCACTCTGGAAAACAGTATTGAGGTTCCTCAAAAAATTAAAAATAAAACTACCCTGCGACCCAGCAACTGCACTACTGGGTATTTATCCAAGGGATACAGGTATGCTGTTTCAGAGGGGCACGTGCACCCCAACTTTTATAGCAGCACTATGTACAATAGCCAAAGAATGGAAAGGGCCTGAATGTACAACAACAAATGAATGGATAAAGAAGAAGTGGTGTATATATACCATGGAGTATCACTCGGCAATCAAAAAGAATGAAATCTTGCCATTTGCAACTACATGGATGGAACTGGAGGGTATTATGCTAAGCGAAATTAGTCAGAGAAAGATAAATATCATATGACTTCACTCACATGAAGGATTTAAGGTACAAAACAGATGAACATAAGGGAAGGGAAGCAAAAATAATATAAAAACAGGGAGGGGGACAAAACATAGACTCTTAAATATAGAGAACAGAGTGTTGCTAGAGGGATTGTGGGAGGGGGGATGGGCTAAATGGGTAAGGGGCATTAAGGAATCTACTCCTGAAATCATGGTTTCACTATATGCTAACTAACTTAGATGTAAATTAAAAAAATAAATTGATTAATTATTTTTAAAATTTAAGTCAAATAGTTTAATATATAAAACATATTATTTGCATTGACATTTTATCAAAAGGTTGTATTACTAGACAGAAATATTCTAAAAGCAGATACAAAAAATAAATTATAGGGGCGCCTGGGTGGTTCAGTCGGTTGGGTGTCTGACTTCAGCTCAGGTCATGATCTCAAGGTTCATGAGTTTGAGCCCTGTGTCGGGCTCTGTGCTGACAGCTCAGAGCCTGGAGCCTGCTTCACATTCTGTGTCTCCCTCTCTCTCTGCCCTTCCCCCTCTCATGCTCTGTGTGTCTGTCTGTGTCTCTCAAATATAAATAAACATGTAAAAAATAAATTAATAAGTTCCAAAAAAAAAAGAAATTATCTTTAGTGAAATATAAGTGAAATTGTAGCACATCGAATTTGATTTCACATAAAGTCTTTAAACGAAGAGAAAATTACAAACCAGTATCTCTCAGAAACATATATGGAAAAATTCTTGGCAATGTTTTTGAAAACTGAATCCAATAACTTATGAAAAGTTTAAGCCATTTTGATCAAGTGGGGTATATCCCCTAAATGCAGGATTGGTTTTATTTCTGAAAATAAATTAATGTAATGCACCATATTAATATAATGAGAGGTATTTGACAAAATCTAGCACTCATTCATGATACAAACTTTTCAACAAAGTAGTAACAGAAAGGGAGTTCTTCAAGATGATAAAGGGCATCTATAAAAAACACACAGCCAATATCATACTTAATGTTGAAACCCTTAATGTTCTCCCCCTAAGATCAGAAACAAAGTATAAATGTCCACTCTCATCAAATGTAGTCTGCATTTTACTGAAGAATCTCACAGTGCCATAAACCAATCAAAAAATAAAATAAAATGTATGCATTTAGAAAGGAATAATTAAAAATCTATTTATTCACAAACAACCATGATCATCTATAGTTCCTGGAAATTAGAATGATTTTGCAAGGTTACAGAACACAAGATCAACATGAAGTCATTTGCATCTCTATTAAATTTGCAAAGAATAACTAGCAATTAAATTTAAGAAACAATACCATTTTTATACCATCTGAAAATTATGAACTAGGTGAGGATAAATCTGATAAAATATATACAACATCTATATACTGATCATTAAAAATTATTTCTGAGAGAAATTAAAGAAGCCCTCCAAAATGGAGAGATATGCCAGGTTCAAGGATCTCAAAACTCAATACTGGTAAATGTCCACTTTCCCCAAATTTAGTTACAGATTCAAAGCAGTCCCAATAAAAACCCAAATACCCCTAAAAATATTCATACAGTGGCAATTTGATTTTTTTAATGTAGAAATAGCAAGTGCCTAGAGGAACTAAAATAATTTTGTGTAAAAATTGCATAGCTAAGGGGCCTAAACTCCTGCTTTCAAAATATTAAAAAGCTACCGTAATCAAGATGGTGAGATATTAGTGTCAAAATATAGAAATAGACCAGCTCAACAGAACTGAATGTCTAGAAATCGATCTGCACATGTATGGTCAATTGAATTTTTGATAAAAGCATGAAATAATTCAATGGATAAAAAAATAGTATTTTCTACAAATAACAGAGGAATAACTGGACATTCATTTGAAAATAACTTTCATCTCTACCTCATTCTTAAAACAATAGCTTCAACTGGAGAAAATACTGGGAAACAAAAATATCTAAGAATAAACATAGCTGATGATTTCCGTTTTGGATTAGGCAAAGTTTTCTTAAATCTAGTGCCAAAAGCCAGATCCGTTAAAATATGATAAACCGGACTTCATCATAATTAAGAACTTCTAATTTGGGGCAACATATATTTGAACAGACACTTCACCAATGAAGATATATATGGATGGCAAGTAAGCACATGAAAAGATGCTCCACATCATTGGTCCTTACAGAAATGCAATTAATACCACAGCGAGCGATCAAGACTGCTCTATTACGATGTCTACAATTTAAAAACTGACCATATCAGAAACTCTCTTTACGCGGCTAGTGTGGATGCCAAATGGTCACACCCTGGGGAAAACAGTTTTGCAGTTTCTTAAAAATTTCAACATACTTCTCAATATTATCTAGCTATTCCATGACTACCAACGCCCCCCCCCCGCCCCCCAATAAACACATATGTTAACACAAGGACTTGTCCATACACATTTACAGAGGCTGTACCTGTAATTGACCAGACCTTAGGACAGAACCAATGTCCATTGCCAAGTGAATGGATGGTCACCCAAATAGTGGTATAGCCAGCAACGAAATACAACTCAGTGATAAGGACAAGGACGAATTGGCCCATATAGTAACAAGGGCAAAACTAAAAATAATTATGCTCTGTGAAAGAAGTCAGACAAAAATCATACATACCATATGATTTCACTTCTGTAAAATTCTGGAAAGTGTAAACCGATCTGTAGGGGCAGAAAGCGGGCTGCGAATGAAATTGTGGGGCTGAGGGAGGAGGAGACCCGGCCACTCCACTGGCTTGCGCACAAGCTATCTCCTCTCAAGCCGGATTTTGTACTTCCCAAATTGGAATACACGAGGATCTAAATATCATTTTGGGTCTGGAGAAGTAAGAGAGAGTAAGTCTAGAGGAGATTTCTTTGTGAGCATTTCTTTGTGAAGCACCTGTTACAGATGAAGTATTCTTGCAAAGAAAGTTCATGAAAATTTGGGCTTTTAGCTTTTTATCCTTGGGTGGAACTGCACACATGATGCCACCAATATCTCAGTATCCCATTTCTTCCCCATCAGTGCCTTTTCCTTAATAGAAAATTCTGTGTGCACTGGATACTGTATCTGTTTTTAAAATGTTTATTTATTTATTTTGAGAGAGACGGAAACAGAGACATAGAGAGACGGAAAGAGAGAATCCCAAGCAGGCCCTACACTGTCAGCACGGAGCCCGATGCAGGGTTCGAACCCACGAATTGTGAGATCATGGCCTGAGCTGAAACTAAGAGTCGGATGCTTAATCTACTGAGCTACCCAGGCATCCCACTGGGTACTATGTCTCATCCTACCCTATCATCTTTCTATCTATCTACTGATTGATTAGTGTATTTTTCCCACCAGTTAAATAACCCTCTTCCAGAATTTCTAAAATGTAGTTAATTTTATCATTATTTTTCAAATTTTTTTAATGTTTATTTGAGAGAGAGAGAGAGAGAGCAGAGCCGAGCAGGAGTGGGGGAGGGGCAGAGAAAGAGGGAGACACAGAATGCGAAGCAGGCTCCAGGCTCCGAGCTGTCAGCACAGAGCCTGACGTGGGGCTCGAACTTGTGAATTGCGAGATCATGACCTGATCCGAAGTCGGTCGCTCAACGGACTGAGCCACCTAGACACCCCTTATCATTGTTATAATAACCAGTTGTATGCGTAATTTTGTATGGGCTCAACTGTAAAATACTTTTTAGTCTGACTTTTTACTATGAAGCCTCTGCCACTATCCTTTCATACTGATTTGTAAGCTTGTTGCTTTCGAGGAAGTTTCTCCTTTAAATCATAGAATGCCACCATTTTTTATCACCAAGCATTATAAAATGGACTAAAGTAATTACAGGCCTATTATCCCAAGATTATGTGACTCTATGGTTTGTGTCAACATTTATAAAAGTTTTCTGTTCTGCTGAAAAGAACCTAGGTTTTGAAACACAAAATAAAAACAAAGACACATCGCCAATCTCGTTAATAGAATACTTTGCTCAAAAATGACACACAGATGCCCACATTTCGATAAGACTAAAATGAATGAAAGAAATACTCATCTCATTAGACTATAAACCTTAGGCTAGCTGGTTATGTGACGCCTGGCACAGGACCAGACAATGCATAGGTCTGAGCAGAAAGCTGCACAGGGAACATGACCTGCTGCTTTCAAGGTCAGTGTGTTGCTGGAGAAAAAGAGGCATGGGTGCTAGATCAAGTTGAAATGCCACCAAGCTCACGGTCTTACCAAGATTCAGTTGTTTTCCCTTGAATACAGGCACACCTCTTTTTACTCTGCTTTATCATGTTCTGTAGATGCTGCAATTTTTTTTTTTTTAACAAATGGGAGATTTGTGGCAACCCTCTGTTAAGCAAGTCTATCAGTGCCATTTTCAGTGGCATGTGTTCACTTTGTGTATCTGTGTCAAATTTTTTGTAGTTCTCGGGGTGCCTGGGTGGCTCAGTTAGTAAAGCATCTGGATGTTGATTTTAGCTCAGATCATGATCTTGTGATTATGGGAATGAGCCCCACACCAGGCTCCACACTGAGCATGGAGCCTGGTTAAAATTCTCTCTCTCTCTCTCTCTCTCTCTCCCCCTCTCTGTCCTTCTGTCCCCCTCCCCTGCTTACACACACTCTTTCTCTAAAATGAAAAAAACTGGAGACACCTGGGTGGCTCAGTTGGTTAAGCGTCCAACTTCTGCTCAGGTCATGATCCCATGGTTCGTGGGTTTGAGCCCCATGTCGGGCTGTGTGCTAACAGCTCAGAGCCTGGAGCCTGCTTCAGATTCTGTGTCTCCCTCTCTCTCTGCCCCTTCCCCACTCATGCTCTGTCTCTGTCTCTGTCTCTGTCTCTGTCTCTCTGTCTCTCTCAAAAATAAACATTAAAAAGTGGGTAGTTCTTGCAATATTTCAAACTTTTTCATTACTATTATATTTGTTATGGTGATCTGTGATAAATGACCTCTGATGTCACTATTGTAATTGTTTCGGGGCACCATGAACTGTCTCCATATAAGCTGGAGAACTCAATCAATCGACGTTGGTGTTCTGAGCGCTCCACTGGCCAGGGCCGTTCCCCCATCTCTCTTCCTTTTTTCCAAGTCTTCCTTGTCCCTGAAACACAGCAATCTTAAAACTAGGCCAATCAATAACCTTACAGTGGCCTCTATTAAATCAAAAGCCACAAATACTTAAGCTTTAGTGGGGAAGGCGCGTCAAAACCGGGATAGGCCAAAAGCTGTGTCTCTTTTGCCAAACAGCCAACTTGTGAACGCAAAGGAAAAGTTCTCGGAGGAAATGAAAAGTGCCGCTCCAGTGAACACACAAATTATAAGAAAGTGGCACAGCCTCATTGCTGATATGGAGAAAGTTGTAATGGTCTGAACAAAAAGATCAAACCAGCCAGCGCATTTTCTTAAGCCAAATCTTGATCCAGGGCAAGGTCCTAACTCTCTTCAGTCCTATGAAGTGACAGAGGTGAGGAGGCCACCAAAGAAAAGTCTGTAGGTAGCCGAGATTGGTTCATGAGGTTTAAGGAGGTTTAAGCTGTGTCCACGGTATCGGCGTGCAAGGTGAGGTGGCAGGTGGTGACACAGAAGATGCAGCAAGTTATCCAGAAGACCAGCTAAGATCATCAGTGAAGGTGCCTCCACTAAATAACAGATTTTCAGTGAAGTTAAAACAGTCTTATATTGGACGAACATGCCATCTAGGAGTTTTACAGCTAAAGAGGACAAGTCAGTGTCTTGCTTCAGAGCTTCAAAGGACAGGCTGACCCTCCCATTAGGGGCTTAATGTAGCTGGGGACTTTAAGCTGAAGCTCATTTCCATTGTGACTATCCCAGGGCCCCTCAAGAATTATGCTAAAGCTATTCTGCCTGTGCTCCATCAGTGTCCCAACAAAGGTTGGATGATAGCATATCTGTTTACAACGTGGTTTACTGATTATTATACACTCACTGTTGGGGACTCCTTCTCGGGAAAAGATACTCCTTTCAAAATATTACTGCTCATTGACAATGTATCTGGTCACCCAAGAGCTCTGATGGAGACGTAGAATGACATTAATGTCATTAGCATGTCTGCTAACATAACATCCATTCCACAGCCCCATGGGTCAAGGAGTAATTTGGACTTTCAGGTCTTATTATTTAGGAAACCACATTTCATAAGGCTATAGTTGCCATAGACAGTGATTCCTCTGATGGATCTGGGCAAAGTAATTGAAAACTTCCTGGAAAGGATTGACCATTCCAGATGTCATTAAGAACATTTGTGATTTATAGAAAGAGGTAAAATATCATCCTCTATAAACTTTCTCCTCGGTAATTACAGAAGATAGTCACTGTAAAATGTTATTTTTGTGAGAATAATGAGGCACGCTACAAAAGAGGAATTTTAGTTAATGATGATTAAAAATGATAAATACAATAAATTATTACCTAAAGGATTTAGGTATATACAGCAGTGTGACATAGGTCTGCTTGTTTAAAAGATCTCTAATGAATTGAGTAAATTATCTAATGAATTGAGTAAAATCTAATGAATTGAGTAAATTTTGCACCTAGCTGAGTATCACCGCTTAACAGACACTTAACAGCAAGACCACTGCTGCCCCTTCCCATGCTTTTCAGTATCAATTGAAGCTGAATTTCAGCGCATTTTTTAAAATAAATAAACCTGATCCAAATCATAATAGAGAAAACAGATGATTACGTTATAGGTGCATCAAGGAAATGAGAAAGTTACTCCTCACAAAAAGTGAACTAAGGGATACACAAGTGTAATTTCAAATCTAGACTATTGAGATTAAACCAAATCCCAATGGCTTTGGTTTAATACAATTCCTAACTTATTTGATTCCCAGACATTTTAATAATAAAAATGGTTTTGAGTTTATTGAGGTATAAGAGCATAAATAAATGGCACATATTTAAAAGGTAAGGTTTAAAAAGTTGTGCCGCACGCATGCACTCATAAAACCTTCACTACAATCAACAGAATGAAAATATACATCACCCCAAAGTTCCCTCATGCTGCTTTCCAATCCCTTTCTGTTGCCACCCACTCTTCCCATTTCCTAGGCAGCTGCTGATTTGCTTTCTGATTTTGTACCTCAGTTTGCAATCCCTAGAGTATTATCTAATAGAAGCATGCAGCCTACACTCTATTTTTGAGGGGAAGGGTGCCTGGTTACTCTCACTGAGCAGGATAATTTTGAGATTCATCTATGCTGTAGCATGTACCAGGAGTGTGTTCCTTTTTACTGCTAAGTAACATTGCATTGTATAAATACGACATTGTGTGTCCAGCCACCTGTTGGAATTTGAGTTGTTTCCAGTTTGGGGCTATTCATATATAAAGCTGCTATGAACATTTGTGAACCAGTCTGCATGAACACATGCTTTCATTTCCTAGGAGCGGACTGGCTGGATCGTATGGTAGGTGTAGATTTAACTTCTTAGTAACTGTCAGACTGTCTTCCAAAGTGGTTGTGCCATTTTGTATTCCCACCAGCAGTGTATAACAATTCTAGTGTATAACAATTCCTCCTTGCCAGCACTTAGTTATAATTAGCCATTCTCGTGTATGCGTAGTGGTATTTCATGGTGTTTTTCATCTGCATGTTCTTTAAGGTTGAATATTTTTTCATGCACTTATTTGATATTCACATACTTCTCTAGTGAAGTGTCTTTTCAAATCTGGGCACATTTTCTTTCATTGAATTGTTTGATTTCTTAAATATTCAGTTTTCATTTGTTAAAAAAATATATTCTGGATTTAAGTCCTTTATTCGATATGATTTGCAAATATTTTCTCCCTGCCTGTGCCCTGTATTTTTCTTTGAGCTTCTTTTGAAAAGAGAAAGCTTTACACGTTGAGGAACTCTCAGATTTAATTGCATTTCTTCTTTATATGAGGTCTCTACCAGAATCATGATATGTAAGGCACTATTGTAGGAGATAAGGATATAACAATAATACTTTTATCTTTAGGAGTTTACAGTTGAGTCTGGGCTGAGAGAGGGACGAAGAGTTAATAGAGAATACCATAAAACGTGATAAATGCAATAAGAAAGAAATGCTTAAAGTCCATAGAAGCTGGTTGTGTAAGTGTAAAAATAAAAACCTAAAATGTCTAGACATAAACAGTGAAGCATTTTTTTAACTTTTGTTAATCTTGAAATGAAAAAAAAGTCTAAGTACAACACAAATCCCGCGAGCCATAAAAATTTCTTTTTAACTTAGGCAATGTAGACATACGAAAAGTAGATTTCCTTCATGAGTGGAGTATGCTGTACTTATACATAAATAAAATAGGAAGAAAAGAGAAACATATTCAAAATTTAAAGACAGGCATCTAAAAGTATATGCCAATGTTACGTCTTAAATGGCAAGCACATGCGTTTTTCCAGTTATTCCAATAGTAAAGACCAAAAGCCAGAGAATGTGGAATAAATAAGGGAGGCTGGGCTGATTCCAATAGGTAGAAATGCAAAATAGAATTTGCATTGGGAAGAACAGAATTACCACACATCTGAGCTCAAGACAAAACAAAAGAAAACGCAATTCCTTGTTGCAGGAACTGAATAGGGAACTTCAATCAACAAAATGAGCAGAAATGGAAATGAGAGGGTTCTCCAGGGAAAGGCATAAGAGTTGAGCACAGAGGCTTGGGAATGAAATCCTCACAGTGGGAAAGCAGACTGGGCTGTAATACTTCTCAGAGGCAAACACCTTTACCAGATTCTTGTGCGTCTTCTCAAGATGTGTTTATGCCTGTATAAGAATATGTGTATGTATCATTCTAACCCCTTTATTAAAACACCGTGATTACTTTATTCCCTATTCTTCACTTTGCTATTGCTTCATAAACTTACTTGGATGGCCTTTGACACCAGTACTAACAGAGCTCGTTTATCCTTTTAATGGTGCCCGTATTCCACTGACTGGATATTGAGGTCATTCCAGATCCTTTGTTGGTGTGGATTTGTTTCTATTTACCTTGCTCAGGGGTTAGTTGGATTCTTTAATCTGAAGACTTATAAGAACTCTTAACCATCATCTGTCTTCATACATTGCCTCTCACACGTTTTCCCCAGTCTTTCTGAAGATATTCTTTTAGCTTCTTATTCTAAAGTTTATGTCTTACATTAACATTTATGTTTTTCACCCTTTTCTATGTGTACTGACATTCTCAGATATATACTTTCAATGACATATTTTACCTTCATCTTCTATTCTATTATTCAATTGGTTAACTGATTTTAATTTTAAATACACTATTTTTTTAAACTTTTGAACTCCTATTTGATTCTTCTGCAAATCCACATTTTTAACACCATATCCTGTTCTTGACTTATATTTCCATTTCTTTATTTAAAAAGGACATGATAATCAAAACTAATTTTGGATTTTTTTAATCTCTAAATTATGCTTTCCCCTGTTATGGTCTATTTTCTCAATAATTTACAATATTGGACTCAAATCTCTTCTTTAATGAGAGTGGTTTCACTGAAAGTCTCATGCATTCTGGATGGTGGGAATTTCCCTACAGAGCTAAGCTCTAACACCTGGCCCTGTTGGAAAATAGTGATATCTCTTGGTCCCCTTTATGTTTCACTTTTATTCTAATTTCTCCCATTGGGTTAGCTGTACCACATAGGTAGCACAATTTAAAAAACAGAATCCCACAGGAGGCAGTAGACTTGTGCTCCAGTGGGTGACATCTTTGTGGGGTTTTTTTTGTTCTTTTTTTCCTTAAAGACCTAGATATGTGTCAGGGGCATGAGGGTACTTGATTTTCACTGTATAACAGTTGACTATTTTAACATATCTCTAAATTATTTCCTCAAAAGCATATGGGTAAATATATGTAATCTAAGCTTTAGAGAACTTTACATGAAAATTAAGTCAGAAAAAAATTTAAGATTAAAGCAACACATTGTGGCTTAGTCCAAGATAAGGGTGCTGTTTGAATACTAAATCTGGAGGAGAAATGAGACTGTATGTGTTTTCAAATTTTAATTCATTATAAACTGGCTCTTACTCCTATTTTATGAAGTAGAGAATGTACCTGGGTCCCCTAATGCATTGCTATCATGCTATGCAGGTGAGTTTTCCTATGGTGTGGATATATGAATATTGAACTATAAATGAATCCAATTTCCTGAAAGTCTTCATTTCCATGATGGAAAATAGTAAGGGAAAAATGTATTAACTCTTGCTTTCAGTTTTTAAAATGCCAAGAAGAATTCATTATGATTTTTTAAAAAGTGAGATGGAAGAGATTTGAAATAAAATCTTGGTATAATAATATTAAAAGTTTAGCAAATAAAAAGCTATGAATGCTAATGTTTACCTACATTTATTATATATGTGCATGTGTTGGGATATTGAACACTTTTTATTATTTATTCTATATGTAAGGTTTTTTCAGATTCTTATTTACTTTACTATTATTCAAATCCTAGATAAATGCAGAGGTGGCAAAAAATGCCACAGGTCATTGAAGGGAAAATTTAGGGAGTGTGAAATGTAGTTGTCATCATAAATAGAGAATAGCAGTGAGGTTATTAGGGTTATGAAATATTTATAGTAACATAAATTATACTAATTATTAACAATTCACATGTCGAGGTTAGAGAGGGCAAGGAGCGATGGTAACACAGATATTAGAGTCATTCTTAAAGAAACATTCATCACTTATATTTTTGGCAAGAATTCCCCAAGTGAATAGATCTACATTTTATGTATCTGACTATAAAAACGACTAGGTTTACTGATGGGCAATACAACTTTCCCCAATGGCTGATGCTCCTTTCTATTTTAATAATTCCTCGTTAATGAAGTTTTCCTCCACTGCACCCCTATGAAAAACTGCATTTCCTAAGTAATGTTCTACCGGCCTCAGAAGCACCTGGGATGGAATGGGAGCCACAGAGGGAATATCAGTGATACCCAGCTCGAGGCCATCAGGAACTCTGGGCTACAGCCCTATTCTCTGCACCACAAACAAGGGCCTCAGACGTAACCACGGCTTGGGATGGACGTGGTGAGACACGTGACACGTACACCTCTCCAATCTCTGTCACCACCTAAATCATCGGCATGGCTCAGAGCACTGTAGATACACTGGGCTCTCCAGAGCTGTTTTCATTAGTATTTCAGTCACACAGAACTCTGCAGGCTGGTCTGGGCTAGTGGCATCATCAATAATACAATTTATACAAGAACATAAATTCTATATTCTAAAGAACACGTTTAAAATGTTAACACATTAATGATAATAGTGGCATACATGGAGAATTTTACATTTGTTATTTAATCTGCAAAAATATGAGGGCACTGAGGTTTAGATAAGAGAAGTAACTTAATTTTTATAAGCTGGGATTATTTAAAATTTTTACTATTGAAATTAACCGGTGATTGGCTTACCATTTACAAATAGATAATGCAGATATTGATACACATATAGATACGTAAATAACGTGTATATATATATATATATATGTAGAGATCTACATACACACACACACACACACACTTGAGAATTAGGGCATGCTAGCAGGTGGGAGTGGCAGAGGGAAAGAGAGAGAGAATCTGAATGAGGCTCCATGCTCAGCATGGGGCCCCACGAGGGGCTCTATCCCACAACCCAGGAATCATGACTCGAGCGAAAATCAAGTCCGGCGCTCAATCGATTGAGTCACCCAGGTGCCTCTACATGTTTAGATTTTGATCAAAGGTTGCACATTGACTTTGTATCAAAAGTGAGAAAGTCACGGCTGTCCTCTGTTGCTCTAACATCACAAAAACCCGATGCACCACTGACTTGTATGAGTCCAGAACTGAGCCTACACCGACTCTTCTCATTCAAATGAATGTTTTTATAATGTTTATGAAGGCGATGAAAACGTTAAGTTCAGCTTAATAATACTATAACTGGAATCAGTTATTATTTTCTACAATCAATTATTTTATCTGATAATCAATTATCAGTCTAATAAATCCACTAAATTCTCGGCTGGATTAATCAGACATTATTTTCATTCTATGCATTAATTTAGACTCATGTAAAGTACATCAGCCAATTTTGAAAATTTCTTCTAACTTTTAGATCAAACATAGGTCTCCCAAATAAGATACAAACTATCTTATGATAAATAGCTCCCTTAGTTCTTCAACATTATATTCAAATAAATATATGTATTTTGTCAAATATAGCTTTGACTTAGTTTACTTAGATAAAATATTATTTTTTAGGGTTTTTTTTTGGTAATCTTTATTTATTTTTGAGAGAGAGACAGAGTGCGAATGAGGAAGAGGCAGAGAGAGAGGGAGACGCAGAATCCGAAGCAGGCTCTAGGCTCCGAGCTCCAAGCTGTCAGCACAGAGCCCAACGCGGGGCTCGAACCCACAAATGGTGAGATCATGACCTGAGCCGAAGTCGGATGCTTAACCAACTGAGCCACCCAGGGGCCCTGCAGAAAATAATTCTTTAAAACTGTTTTTAATATGATTAGAGAAACAGATATATTACATAATGTGAAAAAATCTAATAAATTATGTGTTTTCCTAGAGAGCAAACAACAGTGCCAATTATTTCCACATAAAAATTAAATGCAATCAAAACTATTTTCTATCAAAGATAACCTGGAAGTAATATGTAATTTGTCTCTCCAAGTATGTTTCCATCTTACCTGCTGGTTTACGGGAAAGTTTCTGTTGATTTTTTTAATCTGCAATGATAAATAAATAAAAGTGAGCAATCAACAAAGTTACACAAAAGCCCCCGAATTTTATGAGAATCTATTCTTCCTGAGTTAATATATACTGATATTCCCAACTGGCATACTAGAATCCCATTGCGTATCAAACATCAACTACAAATTTCTAAAAATGTTGGCTATCAAAAGTCTTCCAAATTTGATGTGTACACATGGTCCAAACAGATTTTCTTCTAATGATTTTCTCACTTATGAGAAACAGGAAGCCTGTGTGTCCATGCACAGTCTATCGAGAACATAGAATAACTTTTTGTAATTTAATTTTTCACTTCACTTCTTTTTACGTTTACTTGAAGAGAATTTCATGAGTGACATTTCGTAACATTTTAAAATAAATCTTCGGAGAAAGAATTTCGTCTGTATTAGGTCATATTAACGAACCGTAGACTCCAACTGGAAAGGAGTATCGGCTTTTAGACAAATGAACTCATAACACACAAAGTCTTTGGTTCAACAGAAACTTTGCTAATTAAAACCAGTTTTTATTTTGCATCGGTTGGAGAGAGAAACTTAACGAATGCTAACTCTGTGTGGTATAATCTCATATCACACTAAACACAGGCTTTTCATTTAGAAATTATTTTCCTGATTTAGTTTATTTTTCCTTGTTGTTAGTTTTCAGTTCCCTTCGTCCTACCGATAAATGTGAACTAACAGGAAATGCAATGGATAGGATGCACAAAGTTGGAAAATCATCAAACGGCTCATGTACAAAACTTACTGGCAACATGTGTGTCATTTGAAATACACAAGAAAAGAAAGTTTTGGAAGATTTATGTGATTTCAGTAGGGACACACACAAACACACACACACAAAAACATACCTTTCTTACATTACTATAGTCATTTCAGAATACTTCTTGTTTTGGTGAGGAATCAGCTAAAGAAAGTGTCTAAAACTACCAGTGTCTTCAGCTAAAATCAGGATGGGTTTGGAGACACAGAACAGTTTCCTAAGAATCTTTTATTAATCAATAAAAAAAATCCATACTGAAAAGTTGGCAGAACTATGCTTTTTGCTAGTTCTTATGGATTGTTATAAAAAACTGTAAAATTCCACCAATATTTTGTATGGACCTTTGTCTTCTGGCACAAACGGTCTAGCTTTGTCACTTTTAACGTTTTCATCCGACAGAAAAGTCCGAATAATCTAAGTAAATGTAGCCATGCTCAGGCCGCAGTGATGTACGTATACAAATGAGCACACGTATGTGTAGGTTCGATAAATGCAGGGAGAAGGGGGGAGACTAATCATTCGTTGTTTTCCAAAATCCTTTCAGTAATCTACCAATGTGAGTCCCGGTGCTGTAAGAGCTGGGACGCGAAAATGAAACACATTGCGTTCAGAGACAATAGTTTAATGATGCTCGTTTACAGAGTGTTCTGGAGCTGCAAGGTAGATGCATGATAACACGATCTAGCTGTGCGGTCATGAGACCTCCGTCTGAATCCGGCCGTAACTGTTACTGAATTTCAGCAGGCAAGTTATTAACTACCCTGTGTCTAATTTCCATCCTATGTAAAAAGTCTATCACCATATGAGCCACACCTATTTGTTGGAAAAGTAAATGAAAACACAAAGGTCGTGAAGTTAGAGCTCAATATGTGACAGTTATTAATATAATAAATAATCACATATAAAATGAATATCAAAGAAGTCTGGATTTCCTTTGAAGACAACGAGGGTGTTTTAAAGAAGGTGAGCAGAGATGCCTTGTTTTCTCCTATACTTTGCGAATCCCTTTCTGTTTTCTTGTCAACTCTAGATTAATGTCTATACACTCGAGTGAGTGGCAAATATGCGTGAACCAGGCTGGGGTCCAGAGCAGAGGTTGCCGGCTGAACACCTCCAGAACCTCAATCACTTGCAGGCATGTCCCAAGTTAGAAGGATAAGGAATCAGCTGAAGTTTCCTCAGATGTGAAAATCTTTCTCAGTTGGAAACAGTATGATGACTTTTACCTAGGAATGTTCTATGAAACCTGAATTATAAATGAAGATTCAGTGTAGAAAATGCGAGAAGTATTTTCTTTGAAATGACTCATTTTGTCATCATAGGGAATCATATCAATAAAGCCGCTTATAAGATAAACATGTTGGAAACATTAATGACGATTTAAATTTATTTTTAAAAATAAAGCTTTATGTCAAACAATTGAAATAATGCTTAACTTAGTAAATGTAATAAAATATCAGGCGATAATATATTCTTTTTTAAAAGTTTATTTGTTTTGAGAGAGAGAGAGAGCATGAGAGAGGAAGGGGCAGAGAGAGAGAGAAGAGAATCCCAAGCAGGCTCCGTGTTGTCAGCGCAGAGCCCAAAGGGGGTATCCGACCTACGAACTGTGAGCTCATGACCTGAACCAAAATCAAAAGTCGATTAACTAACCATCTGAGTCACCCAAGTGCCACTAAATAATATATTCTTAATGAAATGCATTCATTGAGCAAAGTTTTAAAAATTGTCTATTTTTGGGGCACCTGAGTGGCTCAGTCAGCTGAGTGCCCGACTTTGGCTCAGGTCATGATCTTGAAATTTGTGGGTTCGAGCCCCAAGTCGGGCTCTGTGCTGACAGCTCAGAGCCTGGAGCCTGCTTTGGATTCTGTGTCTCACTCTCTCTCTGCTCCTCCCTTGCTCGTGCTCTGTCTCTCTCTCTCTCTCTCTCTCTCTCAAAAATAAATGAACATTAAAATTTTTTTTTTAATTTTCTATTTTGGCAACAATATTAATTCTAAATAATGCAAATCCTAAATTCTTTGCATTATTTTTAAGACCACTCTTCAAACAAGGAAAATTGAAATCTGTCAAAAAGATTTGTAATGTCAAACTTCTTAGAAACTAATGTTAACTATGTGTTATCAGAACCAGTCATTTGTGTTACGAAAAGCCAAAAAAATTAATATGATGTTGCACAAAACAGAGTCAGAGTCTGAACATGAAGGCTCAAAAAGATGAAAGGATATAACTGCAGTCACATCAAACTAGCTGCTTATGGAGCAGGATTACTGAAGTTATTAATCCTTAGGCTGTAAAGGAATAAGAGTGTGGGTTTAACTAGGACTGCCTAACATGTCATTCTAGAAGAGCATCAAGTGACACAGACAACTACCAAGTAAAGGGCATTCAGGTGAAGGAAATCCATGTTAAGTCTTTTAGTCCGGAAGAGAAAGATAAGCCTGTAAAAACTGACTGTTTAACATCATGTTGACTTAAGTTAAGACTGTGGAATACAATTAATGCCCACTTGGAAGTATAAGAGGATACAATTTGCATTGTGTATTTTTTGAGGAACCCCTCATATCTTAATTAAAAAAAGTAGGAACTATACTTGAATCAACACTCATAAGGTAAAGAAATGATAGAGATAAAGGAAGGAAGGAGGGAGGGAAGGAAGGAAGGAAGGAAGGAAGGAAGGAGGGAAGGAAGGAGGGAAGGAAGGAGGGAAGGAAGGAGGGAAGGAAGGAAGGAGGGAAGGAAGGAAGGAAGGAAGGAAGGAAGGAGGGAAGGAAGGAAGGAGGGAGGGAGGGAAGGAAGGAAGGAGGGAGGGAAGGAAGGAAGGAAGGAGGGAAGGAAGGAAGGAAGGAGGGAAGGAAGGAAGGAGGGAAGGAAGGAAGGAGGGAAGGAAGGAAGGAGGGAGGGAAGGAAGGAAGGAAGGAAGGAGGGAAGGAAGGAAGGAGGGAAGGAAGGAAGGAAGGAGGGAGGGAAGGAAGGAGGGAGGGAGGGAAGGAAGGAAGGAGGGAGGGAAGGGAGGGAGGGAGGGAGGGAGGAAGAATAGATAAATCTGCCAGGCAGAAGATTCTATCTTGAAGGAATTATGTTGCTATGTTGCTACCTTAAGGAAAGACATTTATTTCAAAGACAGCAAAGTGTTTTTTTTTTTTTTATAAATAATTTTTAATCATATACCTCTTTACAAATCTGGTGAAACTTATGTGACCTCTTTCAGAGGATTTATAGATACTTTGAAACTTGATAGAGACTTCTAGACAAGAAGAAAAATTAATGCAATGGCTCAAGAAACACGGTTGATTTGGCCTTCTACCATCAGGTAGTAAAACATGATTGTCCTACAGAGAGGATGACCACAGCACAATGAGCTGGAACTGACAGTGATGTGTCCAAAGCAGGGGTCTTTGCGTCTCCAAGAACCATATCCACCACCAAAACTTTTCTGAATCCCCTAGTGGAACTGACCGGTGACTTTCTCTTCAGCGTTCCCCGGGGGTCTAGTTTCTACGCTGTCGTTGTTGCCTGTGCCTACTGAACTCTCCATCATGGAACCTGTAATTGCGGAGTCTTTATCTCCCTCAGCCTGGTGGCTTGTCCATACTACCTAACAAGCATTGCCAACCACAGTTAGCTATCGAGGGGGGCACATTTCACCTCGCTCCTACCTTCTCAAACTTGTTGATAATCCAAGATCTGAATCAAAATGATGCCAAGGGTTTCCTTCGCAACTCTGCAGCTCATCCCTAGGGCTCCGTGTGAGGCTTCCTCTTCAGATTTGAAAATCAGTAATTGGTTCAGCTATCCTAATTCTTCCTTAACTAGGATCTGATTTAATCTTCTTTGTTAGAATTACCTTGTAATTCCAGTTATTACAGAACCATGGAATTTATTGAAGGAACCCCATTTTTCCACTTTGTTGATGATTTCCATATAAGTAAAATTAACAGAAAGACAAAAATAAAGGAAATCACTACATTAATATATATTTTGGACTGATGAGAGCCGTTGGAATTAGGAACCGACATTCTCTCTCTCTCTCTGCCAAAATATAACGTGCTGTTTTAATTTTATCAGAAGTTCTGAAAATTTAAGTCTTATGACAAATCCCAATATGTAACATTTCATTTCCTTTTAATTTCAAAGACAGGACTACACACAAAAACCTATTTGTAAACCTGTTATGGTTTATGGAAACCCATCTAAGGGATGGTTATGTTGGTTATGTTAAGAAGAAAAATAATTTAATTTTATAAATAGCTATGCAAAACCATTTTTAATGTAATTCCAATCTTTATAAAAGTAATGGTACAGGAAATGGAATAAGTAAAATAAGAAAATAATGATCTTGGGGCGCCCACATGGCTCAGTCAGTTAAGCCTCCAACTCTTGATTCCAGCTTGGGTCATGATCACAAGGTTTGTGAGTTCGAGCCCTGCATAGCGCTCTGAGCTGACAGTGTGGAGCCTGCTTGGGATTCTCTCCCTCTCTCCCTCTCTCTCTCTGCCCCTTCCTTGCTCACATTCTCTCTCTCTCTCTCTCTCTCTCTCTCTCTCTCTCTTTCAAAATAAATAAATAAGCTTAAAAAATAATATCTTTACATATATAGAATCAGCATTTATTTCAAATTAAGAAATATCATGATTAAAAATTAAACATATGAAATCTGTTTAACAAAAAAATATAAAGGATTGCCCTTACATTATTACTTAACAGTGACATTAAAAACTATCACCCAGATAATATGGTGAAAAACGGAATGTAAAAGTATAACTATTTAAAAGGGCAGGATACATATATCAGTAGAGGAAGATAATCTACTATATGATAAATGCTCAAGACAATTAGATTAAAAATAACTAAGATTTTACGGTGTTTGACTACCAAATATATATATCCAAATCAAGACTTCCTCAGTTTGAAAAATAAAAAGATACAGAAATGGAACAAAGTACGTTTTGATCACCCTAAGAAGAAAAAAATCATAAAAATTAACCTAATGTGAAATAGAGATTCATTCCTAAATGTCAAATGTTTTCCAAATCGAAAGTTTTGTGTGATATTATTTAAGTGCAACTACATTTAGGCCTATCAAGGATAAATGGTCAAATGCACCCAAGGGTATTTAAGGTTAATCGCCAGGGCTTTACAAACGAATTTAGAATTTTAAGTTCCTGTAGAATTACAACAATTAAAACAGGGTTTTCCTACTGCAAAACGAAATTAACCAATGACTTTTAACAGGTAGGTAATTGAATAAGTAATAACTAAATAAAAATATACCAATAACGACATAATATATAGAATGTAAATAAAAGTAAAAATTAAAATATATTAATAAAAGTGACTGAATCTAAAATATATTGAGCTAATGATAAAAACTGTATTTTAAATTTCAATAGAGAGCAACGGTGGGGCTCGTGATGAATTCCTTGAAACACTGTCACCCACTAACTGGCAGTGCAGTCCATCTTTAATGCAGAGATACGTAAGAAATAAACCAAAATCATTAGGTTCCTAAGTCGGATGAAAGAGCAGGAAGCACAGCCACCTTCCTGTTGGTAGGGACTCGAATGGAGAGAACTGATTAAAAGCGTTTTGTTGGGAGGTATTTGAGGGGCGCCTGGGTGGCTCAGTCGGTTGAGCATCTGACTTCGGCTCAGGTCATGATCTTGTGGTTGGTGAGTTCGAGCCCCCAGTCGGGCTCTGTGCTGACAGCTCGGAGCCCGGAGCCTGCTTCGGATTCTGTCTCCCTCTCTCTCTGCCCCTCCCTTGCTCGCCCTCTGTCTCTCTTTGTCTCTCAAAAATGAATACATATGAAGGTATTTGAGAACACCTGCTGTCACGAGGGTGAGCACAGGTGAGGTCCCAGACAGATGAGCACACAGAGGTGAGCTGGCCCCCTGTAGACACGGGATGGGCTGGAAGAGAGAAGCACAATTTACCCAGACAGAGCATTCTTTCACAGGGTCATATTGGCAGCATTTGTGATCTGTGGGGCTTTGAACACAAAGTTGGTTTTCACGTCAAGGTATTGCTGAATTCTGAATCATGGCAGGACAAATGGTTAAAAAAAACCGTCACGTGAAAATCATGCAAAAGTAGACAACAGTTTCACAAATTTGCTGTGCTGAGAGGTGAGCAAGGAGGATTGAGAGCCAGCTGAGGAGGGCTCCCAGGAATAGACCGTACTCTCAGCTCAAAGACCTGGAGGGCTGTAAGTTGGAAAAGGGAAAAACAAAGAGAAGTAAACAGAATCCTATAAAACTCCAACCCAGTCGGGATCCAGCTGATTGGATTAAGACCTCAGTCTTGGTTTGTGAGACCAAAATCGTTCCTATGCTTTGCTTCTTTTTCTAGATACTCATAGGAAGGTATAATCAGTAATGTTTGAACTGATTAATACGGCAAAAAGTCCACAGGGCCATGAAAGATGTGCCACGTAAGAATACGAAGCCTCTTGTCATCCAAAATACACATACTTTAATGTATATGTAATACATACTACTAATAAAAACACCAGCAACATATGTATTGTTATTGCAATAAGTTTTCATTTTATAGTCTTCTGCACTTTAATAAAAACCTGAAATTAAAAGCAAATGCAAAGACATATTTTAAAATACTAAAATACATTTTTTACGAACTCTAATACCCCAAATGGCAAATGGGGTTTTGTGTTTGATTCTCTAGAAAACAATATGCCCAAGGGATATAAAAGTCAAGTAATGCAGATATACTCTTGAAGAAAGAGGATTTTGAATAGAGTTTTTTAAGGAGAAGAATAATCAAAAACCCAACATGAGGAGAATCTTCATATTTTGGATAAAATGGAATAGAGAAGAAAGTTATTTTCAACATCTTATAATTAATTACTAGCAATTTTATTCACTGCATATCATCTACATATATCTGTAGATGTTAAATATTGTTAGAAAAATGATGCATTCTATTGTAGCAAACATTTTCACCATTTATTCTGTCTTCTTTATTCTATTACTCAAAGATTTTTTTTCCTTGTAGGAATCTCTGGTATTGATGAAGTCTTACGTTTAAAGAAATAAGTATCTTGAATCTCTATTATATGCAAGAATATGTTCCCACAGCATTAAAAGTTTAATTTACATTCAGTAGCTGCTTCATTGAAGACTTTTTATTAGAACTTTGAATTTTGAGACCCTGCTTGAAAAAAACAAAAACTAGAAGGACAAATGTAAAGTCATTGGTTGCTTATATTATAAATATTTCTCAGTTGAATTCCTTATACTAAAAAACTGAAAATTATCATGGTAAATCTACTACTTTAAAATTTACCCAACATCAACAGTGAACATCTGCTAAAATAAATATTATAAACTGTGCTTTATGGAATAATATTCACTTTGAGTAAATGCTGGGGGAAATGATAAATATGTGTCCTTCTTTTTCTTTGACAACATTCCATTGGATGTTAATGATGGAAACCCCTTAAAGGAAGCTTAATTATTACAGCAGATCTATCAAGGTGAGATAAGGGTAATACACAGCTGGCTTTAAGAAAGATTTGTTTGGAATTAACTGACTGAAAATAAAATTTGGTGGAATAGGCCTGTCCATTTATTTTAAATGTCACTCCTATTTTTTGAATCCCTTAATTTTATATATTCATTTTTAGCATCATCAAATGTATCTAGAAACTAGAGCAGTAATATTCTCTTGTGACTACCCCTCTCGACCAAAAAAATACAATAGAATATTCAAATATTCTTTAAAAAATTGCTCTCATTCTACTTTAAATGTCTTAAAGGGATAGTTTTTTTTCTCAATCAAATGTTTGAAGATTAGTGAAGATCTTATATTACAAACTTTTCATCCCAATTCTGCTAACCTGTTATTCTTTTAAACCTCACAAACAAGTCAATTTTGGTGGCTAAAGTGGTGCGTTCTCAGATGTATATTTTCCCATGGAAATCAATTTTGAAGATTTACCCAAGCAAATCATTCTTATGGAAGCAAGAAACAATCCTCCAATTCCCTTAGAGATTTGTGGCACAGATGTGTGAGGACTAAGATTTTTATTCTATAGATATAAATTCACCTGACGACTAATGACATTAGTATGTGGGTACATAAGGCAATATGTCTATTCTGCAACTGCTGATAAAACGCTGCCTTTACCATGTAGAGGGAAGCATCAAAAAAAATGATTTTTGCCTCAGGAGCCCACATAACTTCCCACATTTCAGCTCATAATTTTCATGCATTTTTTTTCCGGATATGGATTCTAGGTCCTTGCTACCTTGGTTATTCCCCATCCCTACGAATATAACTTTGAAAGTATGCCACGTTGCTTTTAAAAACATATCTATTGGGGTGCCTCGGTGGCTAAATTGGTTGGGCGTCCGACTTCGGCTCAGGTCATGATCTCACAATTTGTGGGTTCAAGCCCCATGCCAGGCTCTGTGCTGACAGCTCGGAGCCTGGAGCCTGCTTCAGATTCTGTGTCTCCCTCTCTCTCTGCCCCTCCTCTGCTTGTGCTCTCTCTCTCCCAGAAATAAATAAATTAAAAAAAAATTAAAAACAGTACTCCTGTATCCCTTGGATAAATTCCTAGCAGTGCTATTGCTGGGTCATAGGGTAGAACAATTAAAAATCAAAACATATCTATTAACAGTAAATCAATTCTTCAGGATGATTAGGCATTATATGTAAATGAGTTTTCTTAAATTTTATTCTTCCTAGCACAAGAAGTTTTCAATTTTACTATCATCGTCTTTCAGATTAACATACACATGATATATGCCATATATGTAACACACACATATCCATCTATATCACTGACCTAATCTGAGTATGAATTAAAAGCCTAAAAGCTGAAAGTATTGAAAAAACATGCAACAAATAATTCTAAGTTTTTTTGGGAGGGGGGCACCTGGGTGGCTCAGTTGGTTGAGCATCTGACTTTGGCTCGGGTCATCGTCTCATGGTTCATGGGTTCGAACCCCGCATCAGGCTGGCAGTGTGAAACCTGCTTGGAATTCTCTCTCTGTCCCTGTCTCTCTGCCCCTTTTCTCTCGCACTTTTTCTCTCTCTCAAAATAAATAAATTGCTTACAAAATTAAAAAAATAATTCCCAGTTTTCGGGATGAGATGAGTGTTAGAACAGGTGGTGTAAAACGCTATAAAAGTTAAAAAAAAAAAAAAGAGGAAAAACGGATTGTAGGGTAGGTGTACCTGCACAGTATAGGAACTGTGGTTTCAGAAAGTGATGAAAGTCATTGTTTAATATGTCAGTATCAATCATAGGTGAAAACACTAGATTTACCATTGCAAAATTATTAGCCAGGATTCTTAATAAGGAAAATACGCAGTGTTTAACTCAATAATTCAGACTCAATCCTCAGGGATATTTGTAGCCACCTCTGCACCCTGGTCAGATGTCCTCAGCTTTTAAGCTACATTTTAGAATGAGGGGTCTTCTAAGATGTATTCAGTTGAACAACTGCAAACTCAAAATGATTTCATGCATAATTTCCTAATGGCCCTTCATCTGCCATAGTACCTAAGGGTACTAAACACACTTCATTTACACCTTCTCTCACATATTGCACTACTTAGGTAAGAATGTCTCCCCCCAGGGAATGCTTAGTATCCTGTAATGAATAGTTAGAGGTAAAGGGTATTTCCTTAGTCTTGCTTCCCTAGAAATATAGCGTGAGGAAGTCATATATGCTAAGCCTTTATTGAGGGAGAATGTTCAATCCCAAGGAAGGAAGAGTGAAAGGTAAAAAGAAACAAGACGGGACAGCAGAATGCAAACACAAGGTGGTGAGTCGCCTGAGTCACTGAGTTTGCCTTCGCCTTGCTCCATGGCACCTTGCTGGTGTTCAACCAAGTGTGATACACCTGCAGAGCCTTATGCAATTTCTGCATTTCCAAATACTTCACCTATTGAGGAAGTGCCATCACTTTGTAAGCTAGGTTCCTTTTGGCCCTTGTCCCTCATTGGATAGTGTGTGCCCCATGGGAATCAGGTGCTGCAGGTTCCTACTGAGTTACCATTAGTGTAGGGGCAGCTAGTGGGCCCAGAGGGATCAGCTCTTTTCGCATGGGCATGATGAAGGCCATCTTGAACTCCGGCCCTAGGCATTGTGGGTGGCTAAAACGGGGTAGGTGTGTTAAGCTGAGGCTCCCTGGGAAGTTCCTACGGTTCTGAGACTATGAGAACATTAAGAACCGGGAATACTCTGGCCAGGAAGAAAGGCAAAAGAATGAGTCCTATTGGGTGAAAGGGATGAGCTGTGTGGGCAGAGCCCGCTGGATCAAGAATGCTATGTCAGCTGTGTCCCGTAGCACTGCCCCAGTTGAGCACGATCGCATTATTCAGCTAACATCAAAGCAGGTTGTACAGAGGAAAACCGGCTAACATTGTCTAGTATCCGAAATTGAAGAGCTTGAAGTGTTGGTAGGTTTTCAAGAAACAAAGCAGGTTATCTTATTGAAATATCTCCTGACATAACACGCCAAAATAAACTCTAATTGTGCAAAAAGCAAAAATCTGATGTCAAAAATATGTCAGTGGAATGCCCAAATTTGCCCTTGGTGTTATTCCGAATTAAATTACTGACTCTGCCCTTGTTTGATTTCACTCTACGACCCGTTTTCAGTCGACACCTGCTTGTCTGACGTTCAGATTTTGGTGCATGGGGAAAAACAACGTGGAAAACAACAACTTGCTAGCACGGAAAAGTACATCTAAGGACTCAGAAATGTCGGCAGCTATAAAAAGGAAGAAAAAGTCTACTTAAGTGACATCCATGCCTGTCAGAGCGACACCCTACAACCTCTGATCATCGCCTTTCGTTCGTCATCTGTAAATCTTCTTTGTGCTCAGCTTTATGTTGTCGCGACTTTCAAGTCACCTACAAGCTTCGTCAGGTCTTTTCAACGTGGCAGACACAATACTTTTTCCTTTCGCTTTTCACAACCAACACTTTTAGGGAAAAAATATTCTGTTTTTCAACTTGCACATATGTGTCTGCCATCTAATGTTGCAGATCTTTATGAATTAAACATAGGATTCCTCAAAGAATTTTGTTTTCATCTCTGAAAGTAAATGCGCAAAACATGAAAGATGAGTGAAATGCCTGCCGAGTCAACTCAGATGACTGATGGTGTGTGTACGTGTGTGAGAGAGTGTGTGTGTGTGTGTGTGTAGGAAAGAGAGAGAGCAAGAGAGAGAGCTGAAAGACTGATTCACAAAAATCAGAGAGGGTATTGGCTATATATGCATTAAACTTTAGGATTAGTATGTTTTTAATGATAATTTTTTTAATGTTTATTCAATTTTGAGAGACAGAAAGACAAGAGTGTGAGTGGGGGAGGGGCAAAGAGAGAGAGGGAGACACAGAATCCGAAGCAGGCTCCGGGCTCTGAGCTGTCAGCACAGAGCCCGACGAGGGGCTTGAACTCATGAACCATGCGATCACAACCTGAGCCGAAGCCGGACGTTCAACTGACTGAGCCACTCAGGCGCCCCACTATGTTTTTAATATTAAGTAATGTGGTAGATTATTGTTGCTTATCTGTCTCAAAAGCTATTTACAATCTTCTCTTCTTCAGTCGTATCCCACTGTAAACACTACAAATGGTAGAGACTAGCCCCTTTCACCTCCCTGCCCCGACCCCGAATTGTCATGGGAATGAGAAGTGAGCCATAGCACACTAAAGGGCTTCTGGGAAATTTTCTCTTAGCTTGATGAAAGGGGAGATATGTAGCTGGTGCTACTTACCCTTCTTCCCTTTCTTTCCTGTTCCAAACACTAAAATGATTTCGAGAACAGTTGAAGCCCTTGTGTGATCAGGAGGTGCGAACAAGGTAAAAGTCAACACTCTAAACGTGGTGGAGGGCAATAATATGCACAGCTAGAAGATGGGTTCTTGGCGCCTTCCTTGAGCCACTGGAATAAAGCTAGTAAATGTCACCGTCCAGAATTCTTGTCAACTGGGGACAAAACCCAATTATTCACTCTTTCAGTAGCCACCCTAAGGAGTTTCTCTTACTCACCACTGATACAAACATTTGGAAAAGAGAATCTATTCTCTTTCACATAATACAAGGTGAACTTGATATATTTTGAGATTGTCTCATGTGCGATCACACATTCTTATTTAAGATTATACTAATTTTCAATGAACATTTAAGGGTAGAAATATACAATTACCTATCTATCATCTCCATGCATATACACACAGGTAATCCATTTCAAGTTATACATTTCATTCCAAGAAAGGAAATACATGCTGAGAATATATATATATATATATATATATATATATACACACACATACATATGCACACATATATATACATATATACACACACATATACATATATATATATATATATATGGAACAGTACAGAAAAGAAGAAGTGATTCCTTTATGTGCAGTTAACCTTAGAGATGTCAAATGAAACTGTTTATCCATTAGGATTAGTGCAGTAGTATAGTAGTAGAGGGTGTTTGGAAAGGCTGGATTTATGAGACCCTGGCAGAAAGAGAGCTATGCATTTTACCTGTCTCCTCTATTTCTTTTAAACTTGAGAGAACTGTGGTGTAGACCTCTGGCTGGCCTAAAACCGTAGCTGCTTAATGGTGTAGTCACCATGAGACATTCATTTTAACTCATTATGTTCAGTTTCGTCAATTTTCTTTTACTCAAACAACCATCTTTCAGAATCTCAAATGGCTATTCGACAAAACGAAGGAGGCCGCCCCACATACAATAAGCAAATCGATTCTATTATTGATGGCTCATGGATTAAAGCATTACATGTAGAACGCAACTAGAGAGAGATAAAAATGGCAAACGTCTGAGCATCACTTCAGCGCTGCGATGTTCAAAGCACTGTCTTCGTTAACCCTCACATTGACTGAAACTAACTTAGTGCGTCCTTATGAGGAGGGATATGAAGCCCATACCCTATAACTCAGGCCGAGAAGCTAGGGCTTCATAGCAAGGCTGATGACACCAGAGGCCATGCTTTTTGCTCATTGCAAGAACTCTTCTGCAAAAGCATCCATCCTGATTGCCTTTGACTGATCAAACCACAGAATGTTTTGAAGTTATACTTCTTCCTCCTTTTAGGTCCAGCTATAGTCTTTTCTATTACCTTGTATGTTTGTTTTTACTACCATATCTTGTGTGTGCGTGCATGAGTGTGTGGAGTTTTTGTAATCTAGTCAATTAATATTACAAAGGTTCTGGAGTTAGATGAGATCAGCCTTCAAGACATTCGAAGAATGGTCTGGGGACTCTCTAAAATCCAACCTCTTCTAAATGATTCCCATCCAGCCTTTGTATTCAGTGAGCTGGGGTTAATAATTTTGAAGTTTCCAGTTATTTTAGGGATATATCTAGACCTGCCCTATTTGGTAAGGCTCTAGCTCAACAATATGGAGATATATAGATCCTGGAGCATTAAAACTTTAAAAGAAATTTGTTTTAAAGTTTATTTTTGAGAAAGAGAGAGAGAGTGTGAGTGGGGAAGGGTCAGAGAGAGAGAGAGAGAGGGAGACACAGAAACTGAAGCAGGCTCCAGGCTCTGAGCTGTCAGCACAGAGCCCGACGTGGTGTTTGCACTCATGGATTGCAAGCTCATGACCTGAGCTAAAGTCAGATGCTTAACCACCTGAGCCACCCAGGTGCCCCAAAACTTGAAATAGTCTGGTAGGATGCCAAAGCATACGCATTCTGTTATTTTATTACACACACATATCAAATTAAACAAAACTTCTATGGATAATCATTATTTCATACGTAATGGGCACTTAACACACAGATATAAAAGGAATATATGTATCAAATTAATAACTTGTTCTTTACAAATAGAGATTTATGAAAAACTCACTTATCTTGATCTAAACATTTTCATTTTATCCACCACCAGTGACAACTTCCAAATTAAATGAGATTCATTGCTGTCATGGAGTCCTTTGACTTTTTTCTCTTGTATAGATAGATACTATGATCTCTGCATAAGACGTCTTTCTCCACTAATTCACCTATTTTATTCTTATTCATTATTCATGTATCAACTTTAGGAGATTATCCTTTTACAGATTTAACCTCTCATAACACTTTTTCACGCCATCTATGATAGTTGTTATTCCACATTTGCTTCTGTGCTTATTTAATTAATGTCGCCTTTCCCCACTGGATTCTTTGCTCCACAAAGACAAAGACTATTCATTTTGCTCAAAATTAAAGTACCAATCCCTAGGGACTGACAAAACAGTCCCTGAAAAATGCTTGAGTGCATAAATGGATGAATAAATCCAGAAGCTGACAATTATCTCCAAAATATGTTAATATCTGATATTAATTTAAATATATAATATAAATAAATACATATATTTACATTATATATATATATATATATATATACATATACACACACACTTTATTTTTTTTAATTTATTTATTTTTGAGAACGAGAGAGTAGGGAGGACGCAGAGAGAGAGAGAGATTGAGAATCCCAGGCAGGCTCCATCCCTCACTGCAGAGCCTGATGTGGGGCCCAAGCCCACAGACCATGAAATCATGACCTAAACCAAAGCCAAGAGTCAGACGCTTAACCCACTGAGCCGCCTAGATGCTCCAGTTATGAATTCTTTAAAGTGAACATTTTATTTGGAAATAGTTTTGGATTTATTGGCCATCATATGTGGAATTTAAGAAACAAAACAAATAAACAAAGAAAAAAAAGACACAAAACCAGACTCTTAAATTCAGGGAACAAACTGGTGGTTGCCAGAGGGGAGGTAGATAGAGGGATGGGGAAATAGAGGAAGGGGATTATGAGTACATTTACCTTGATGAGCACTGAGTAATGTATGGGATTATGAAAGCGTTCTATTGTACACCTGAAACTACTATAACACTGTATGTTACTCATACTTGAATTTAAAAAAAGCAGTTTTAGGGGCACCTGAGTGGCTCAGTTGGTTGAGCTTCTGACTCAGGCTCAGATCATGATTTCACCGTTCGTGAGTTCAAGCCCCACATCGGGCTCTGTGCTGACAGCTCAGAGCCTGGAGCCTGCTTTGGATTCTGTGTCTCCCTCTCTCTCTGTCCCTCCCCCACCCACGCTCTGTTTCTCTCTCAAAAATAAATAAACATTAAAAATTGTTTTAAATAGCAGTTTTATAGATTTACAGAAAAAGTCCAATGATAACAACTCCCATATACCACACACACAGGTTGGGCTCTGTTCAGCACCACACGATTCACTACTAGGGAACACTTATTAAAATTAATAAACCAATATCAACACATGTTATTAAATAACGTCCATGTTTTATTAAGATTCCCTTAGTTTTTATATAATATCCTTTTTCTCTTCCAGAATCTCCCCCAGGATACCATATTACATGTATAGTCATCATGTCTCCTTAGGCTACTCTTGGCTGTGCCAGTTTTTCAGGCTTTCCTTGTTTTTATGACATCACTTTTGAGGAGTCATGGTCAAGTATTTTGTAGATTCCTCAACTGGCCTTTTTTTAATACTTTTCTCATGAGACAACAGACATGGGTTTGTGGGAGGAAGACCACAGAGGAGGTAAAGTGCCATTTTTACTACACCATCTCAAGGGTACATACTATCGACATCACTATAACTGTTAAAGCCAACTTTGAACGCTTGGCTGTGGTTATGGATTTTAGGTGTCTCCATTTTAAAGTTAGACATCTTTCCCCTTTCCATTCTGTACATGGAAGGAAAGTCACTTTGCATATTAAGAACCAACATCAAGAAAGAAAACATATCTTTAGCACTCTTGTATTTTTATCAATTTACTAGTATCCACAACATTTTGTTGAATTTCCATTGTACGACCTTCTTGTAAAAAATGTGGGGTAAAATATTAGGCTTATATTAATGTTAATATAGTACTGCTCTTTAACATTATACATTATAGGCTATGGTAGTTAGCAGCTGCAGAAATATCTTATTTGAATCTCATTGTTGTCTAGTAAGGAAGGCGAGAACAATGACAAATCAATCTTTGAAAAGTTAAGAGACCTAGGAACTGAACGTTTTCTTAAACGGTTGAGTATAGGTTGCTCGCATCACTTGGAGTATTTTGTAATTTGTGCCACCAAATCAAGAACCAGGTTTTCTGACTCATAAATGTGTTTAGACGTAAAACACACACTTAAACTTTGAATTTTTTTCCCTACTGCTAATGTAGTATATAATATCAGTTAATGAGAAAACACAAACCTTGATCAATCATTATAATAAGATGTAATGTCATTGAATGTTTTCAGTATATGATTCCATGTAAATGAATGCTGAAAATTCAATAAATACATGCCAAGATTATAATGAAACTTTAAGAAACTGGAGTTCATGGTAATGTCAGTAATGAAAAACTTAAATATGTAATTAATACTCTACTTATTCTAAAGGGTTTCTGTGTCCAGGGGCAGTGACCAGGATGGGAAAGCCTGGGGAGGAAGGCACCAGTGATATTTCCATTGAAAAAAAAACAACAACAAAAAACCAGCCTGTGGCATACAATACTTGCCCTTTTATATTTAAAGAGTTGCCAAGTAAAAGAGAAATTTCAATTATTGTGTGGCTTTCCCAAGGCAGACCTAGTACAAATGGATAAAAGCTACAGGAGAGAGAATTTTATTCAGCCTAAGGAAGATTTCCTGATACCGAGTTGTCAAAGATTTGGTCGCCACATTGTGAAGCCGTGGCTTTCTTGTCATTGAAAGATTTCCAGAAAGAGTCCTCCGAAGGGACTGTGGCAGGAGATATTTCGTACTTGGGTGGGAGCTGGGACTAGATGATCTCCACGGTCCCTTCTAACGAGAAGGTTTGAGGACCGCACGTAAAAATGTTCATAAGACAGTCATGGCTGTTGGGCAATATAGATGTATTCAAATGTATTTGCCTTGATTTGCAATCAGATATATGCATTACAGTCTATTTATTCCTGACTCTCTGGTCCACTGCACTTTTCTACTCTTGCCTCTTAGGTAGTCATTCAGTGAGTTAGATGAAGAAGGTTTATTTCAAAAAAGAAAAAAAAAAAACACATTCGTTTATCAGACACCTATTAGGAGACGTAGAGATTTATGAGGGACAGGGAAGTATGGCCAGATAATAGACGTCCACAGGAATCATCTATGGTGGACAGCATGGCCAGGACCTCTTCTCCATAGCCATTCTAAAACCAGATAATGATTCCAAATTTTTAGAATTTAACAAGTGCATTTTATAGCTATTTGGAAAAAGCTAAATGTGTTAAGACCAGAGGTATGCTTTTCAGATTAAAACATGAGATTTGGATGAGGTGAAAAGAAATGTAATGGGTTTATCTAGATGCTGCGTTAGTTTTCTCTTGTTGCAATCACAAATTACCACAAACTTAGTGGCTTGAAAACAAAACACTGATCTCTTATCTTACAGTTCTGTAGGTCAGAGGTCCTAAACAGGCCACACTGGCATAAAATCAAGGTGCTGCCAGGGATGTGTTCCTTTCTAGAGGGTCTGGAGGGGCAACATCCCCTCATCTCTGGCAGCTTCTACTGGCTTCCTGGATTTCTTCAAGTTCCGGTCCTTTCCTGCCTCTTCAGGGCCAGCAATGTCAGACCAGCTCCTCAGGCTGCCATTTCCAAAATTCTCTCTTTTTGCTTTCTTCCACTTTTAAAGACATTAGTGATTACATTGGACACATCAGGATCATCCAGCGTGCTCAATTTATTTGAAGGTCAGCTGATTAGCAAAATGAATTCCAACTACAACCTTAACTTTCTTGGCCATGTGACATAACACACTCACAGGTTCCAGAAATTAGGACATAGGCATTTCGGGGAGGCCTTATTTGCCCATCACAGATGCACAGAGTAAAAATCTGATAAAACAAAACAAGTTTAAGGGCTGGTTTTGAGTTATAGACTAAATCATATTTTTTAATTTATTTTCAATTAGTTTTTAAAACTTAAGGATTAAAAATTAGGAATTTTTTAAAATGTTTTTTTAACATTTATTTATTTTTGAGACAGGGAGAGACACAGCATGAACAGGGGAGGGTCAGAGAGAGGGAGACACAGAATCTGAAACAGGCTCCAGGCTCTGAGCTGTCAGCACAGAGCCCGATGCGGGGCTTGAACTCACGGACTGCGAGATCATGACCTGAGCTGAAGTCGGCCGCTTAACTGACTGAGCCACCCAGGCACCCCCAAAATTAGGAATATTTAAAGTGAATGCATGCTTGCCCGTTTTTTTTGGTGGGGCGGTTAACATTTAAAGGGTCTATATGGGATGGATATCGGATAGTGAGACTCTGAGATGAACTATTTTGGCCTTAAGGAATTGCAGTGAGAGAAGCTGATAGGTTTTAATAGGCAGATAACTCCAGTGTGCTCCACTCCTGGGGCGTTGTTGGGGAGGAATCCCAGACTCAGTGCTCAGTGAATGGTTTAATGGGAGATTTCTACCTGAGTGTGATGGGAAAATGTGATAATGACCCTCTACAGGCTAAAATGAGGAGCTGCATGAATCAGTTACTTTCCTCTTGTGATCTCACAGTCTGTAATATTTCTTTCCTTTTTGTCATAAATATGCCTTAACTATTTTGTGGTTCTAGCTCTGGAATTGGACTTTTTTTTCCTCCTCGATCGCAGATGATAGCTACTCTTTATTCCATGTGACGCCAATGCTTGCCTTTACTTCCTTTACCGAGTGAATTGAATATTTATTATTCGGAAGCAACCATCTCCATCTTTGGTAATGTATTTGCCATAAAGTTCACCTTACCCGATATCAACAAAGCTGCCGCACCTATCTTTAATCATTGTTTGCACTGCATTCTTCTATACTTGTATTTTTGTCGTGCTAATAGCTTGACTTTATACTTTCTCTTGTAAGAAACACATAAGTGTTACTTTTGTTGATATTATTGTTGTCCAGTTGACAATCTTCCCGTACAACTAGACAGTTTGGTTTATTTAACTCCATTGTAAATACTTGATATATTTGGACTTAAATCACCATCTTACTTTGTGCTTCCTGCCTGTCCAGCTTGTCCTATTTTATTTTTCTTTCCTTTTCTTTTCTGTGGAGTTCTTTCAGTGTGTTAATTTTATTTTCTCGTTTGTTCCTTGGTTAATCTGTAAGTTACATACTCTGCCTATTATGTCAGGGTTTCCTCTAACCAACAAAACACCTATTATTGACGTATCGGGCTTAATATGAACTACATTGACTTCTTTGGGGCATACATGTTATTGCTTTGGGATATATTTTAATTATGTTTATTTTCTTAATACCTCAAGAAAAAAGTAATATTGTTTTTACGATGTTCATCTAAATTCACATGCTTATCACTTCCTATTTATTCGTTCCCACAGTTATTTATTTTGAGAGAGAAAGTGTGTGTGCATGAGAGAGCGGGGGAGGGGAAAGGAAAGAGGGACAGAGAGGATCCCAAGCAGGTTAGGGACTGTCAGCGTGGAGACTGCCAAGGGGGCTTGATCTCATGAACCATGAGATCCTAACCTGAGCCAAGATCAAGAGTCAGGTGCTTAACAGACTGAGCCAGCCAGGTGCCCTTTATTTGGACCTTGAAAAGATATTTCCAGGATATGTCAAGATAGGGGAACAATTATTTTCTTTTAGGACACTTCGCATATCCTTCAATTACCTTTTTGCTTACATTTATGTCTTTTAAAATGAACTATTGCTTCCAGTTTTAGACAAAAAATTAAAAATAAAAAAGCCCCCTGCAACTCATGTCTCCCACTGATCATCACTAAATACAGTGGGCAAAGCACAAAAGGTGATTCCCTGAACGTTTTTCAAGAGAAAATAACAAGGACAGTGGGGACAGAAGTAAAAATTAAATAACGAATATAATTATAGTGGGTTTCCCATTTTTGCTTTGTTTTGGTTTTGCTTCCTTTATTTTCCAGAGGTGACATGAGGATCAAGACACATTAGACCATGAACAACAAAACTGTGGGAAAAGCTAACCTTTCTGACCAGAGGCCCCATGTAAGTCGTGGGTTCTGGAGAGGGCGCTCATGGCATTTTCTCTTTTTGGCTCAGAAGCCTGCTCCTATGCCAGGCTGTCAAACAGTTGCTTGTTACTAATGCTGTGGCACCTAGAAATCCCAAGAGAAAACCCACCCTTTAGAACACAGGAACGAGAAAGAGGGGTCCCCTTTATAGAAGGATCCTTATTATTTGTTTTCTCTTCTTTTTCATGCTGTTTTGCCCTGTAGGAGGGTTTCATCATGAGGAGAGGCCAGACAGTGCGGGAGGCTACAATTTGAGAGAAGCTCTGATTTTCTGAGAAGATCAAGAACAGTTACTCCCTGGGAGCCAGGCCTAGAGAGGAACAGGAGGGAGAAGTGGATACCCTAATTCGATACATGAATTGAAAGAAATTCTAGGCTCATTCTCACACAGTGCAGAATAAAGACTTTGAAAACTCAGCTGATATTAGATACATTCCCTTGGAAAATAAGTCAGAACATAATGCCTGAATCTAAATTGTTGTTTGTCTGCCATATTAGTTTTTGCAATATGCCAAAAAATGACCGTCCTCCCCACTAAACAAAACAAAAAAAAAGAAGATATCCACATCAAATTCCTGTAACTCATAAATGTTTCTTTATTCAGAAAAAGGATCCTTTGTTTGTTTGTTCTATTTTTAATTTTTTATTTCAAGATTTTAAATTTTCTTGTATTACTATTATTTTTAATTTCAATTCAAGTTGATAAAAACTGTCAAGAAAGTAAGGATAAAAGGAACACACTTCAACATCATAAAAGCCACATATGAAAGGCCCACAGCTAATATTGTCCTCAGTAGACAAAAACTGAGAGCTTTCCCCCTGAGATCAGGAACAAGACAGGGATGTCCACTCTCACACTGTTGTTCAACATAGTGCTGGAAGTCCTAGCCGTGGCAGTCAGGCAACAAAAAGAAATAAAAGGCATCCACATTGGCAAGGAAGAAGTCAAACTTTCATTTTTTGCAGATGACATGTTATTCTACATGGAAAACCTGAAAAGCTCCACCAAAAAACTGCTAGAACTGATACACGAATTCAGCAAAGTCTCAAGATATGAAACCAGTGTACAGAAATTGGTTGAATTCCAACACACCAATAGTGCAGCAGCAGAAAGAGATATCAGGGAATTGATCTCATTTACAATTGCATCAAAAATCATAGGGTACCTAGGAATAAACCTAATCAAAGAGGTAAAAGATCTGTATGCTGAAAACCATAGAAAGCTTAAGAAGACACAAAGACATGGGAAAATATCCCATGTTCATGGATAGGAAGAACAAATATTGTTAAAATGTCGATACTATCCAAAGCAATCTACACATTCAATGAAATCCCTATCTGAATAACACCAGTATTCTTCACAGGGCTAGAACAGACAAACCTAAAATTTGTATGGAACCAGAAGAGACCCCAAATAGACAAAATAATGTTGAAAAAGAAAACCAAAGCTGGAGGCATCACAGTTCTGGAGTTAAAGCTTGCAGTCATCAAGACAGTATGGTACTGGCACAAGAACAGACACATAGATCGATGTTTTATTTTATTTGAGAGAGAGACAGGAAAAGAGAGAGAGAGAGCGCTAGTGGGGGAGAGGGACAGAAGGAGGGAGAGAATCTTAAGCAGGCTTAGCATGGAGCCTGACGCAGGGCTTGAGTCCATGACCCTGGGATCATGACCTGAGCCAAAATCAAGAATCGGTCACTCAACCAACGGAGCCACCCAGGTGCTCTTGAGAAAAGGATCTTTGTAGATATAATTAAGTTAAGGATCTTAGGGTGAGATCATCCTGGATTATCTGAGTGAACACCAAATCCAATGACTAGTGTCTTTAAAAGATATACATGAAGGAATGAAGGAGAACAGAAACACAGAGGGAGAGGTGGTGTGACCATGGAGGCAGAGATTACAGGGATGTGGTCCTGAGCCACGGAGGGAAGAAATGCTGATTGCTACCTGAAGCTGGAAGAAGAGAGGAGAGATTTTCCTCTAGAACCTCCAGATGCAGCCCTGATAACACTTGGACTTCGGACTTCTGACTTCCAGAACCGTGAGAAAATAAATTTATGTCATTTTCAGCTACCAAGTTTGTAGTTATTTGTCACAGTGGCTCTACTCTAGGAAACAGGTGTCATTCCCTACCGCTGTGAAACGTGTAACTCCAACACTTAGTGACGTAACAAAACATTTACTATCTTGTATCTTCTGTAGTCAGGAATCCAGGTGATGCTAGCTGGGTCCCCTCTCTCTGGGTTCCTCACAGGGTTGTAATCAGGTCGGTTGAAACTGCAACGTCTTCTGAAATTCTGACAGGGAGGCACCTGCTTCTCAACTCACTATCCAGCCTGTGCATCAAGGGAGAGGGTTGCATAAGGCAGGTCGTTGACAAAATAGGGAGTCATCTTTTAAAGTCTGCTAGTTGGCCCCCAATCACTCACATTCCTTCTACGTGCAAAATACATTTCCCCCGACCAAGGTTCCCAAGAGTTTCACCCCATGACAACACCCTCATATTTTAGGACCTTCCATATTTAATATGGCTGGATCATGGGAATAAAAATTAATAACTTTGTACAGACACTTGGTCATGTATTTGGTAAAATAATAAAAGGGAGAAAAAGAAGTTTAAAAAGTATTAACGTGAAGCAAGTACAGTTTTTCACAATTTCAGGAATTTAAAGTTTACAAATCTGTTCAAGTCTACTTTACCCAAAATAACAGCAAATGCCCCGAGAGAGCTGGTTGAGGCCTTGCTGGAACCGAACCCAGTAAACCGTAGCCTCTGCCATTCCTTCCTTTCCAATGTGTGAGCATAAAAGTTAAGTAGAATGAATGGGCTTCTGGGCGAGCACAGATTTAAGGCAGGTCCCTGAAGCATCTTCTACTGTATACCATTTGCTAAATGCACTGTAAATATTTTGGAGTCACCTTGAATAGCGCTAAATTGAAATAGAAAGTGTTTGCCTACATATTTTGAACTATTATATTCAATGACCTTCTGAAACAAAAAATGCTTTCAGACAGCAAACACAATGGAATTTCCACATAAAGCAGGTACGAACGTCTCCCCATTTAACAATTAATACTGCTGGAATTCAGTAACCAAAGAATTAGCAAGTGGTTAGCACAGTGCTGTAATAATTCCAGTAGAGAGATTTTTTTTGTTTGTTTCTTTCCTCTAAACTTCTCCTACATATATTCTCCAGTTAGTCCAATTACTGAAATATGATTCATTATTAAAAAGTTTCTATAATGAGATTTTAATACTTCTCTTTTTTCCTTCTAATCATTTTGAGGATGTATATTTTTATATCCTTTCAGTAGCATGATTTTTGCTTTTACATTTTAACGTAACATTTTATATGCATTTTCCAGTTGGTCTTTTTTTTTTTCAACTTTACATTTATGCAGCCTAATCTCCTGAATGAAACTTCCTGAGGTAATCTATCTCCGTGTTTACCTTTCTGCGTCTATTAATAGCAGGTAAACTATCCAGAATTTCACTTACATAAGCTCACACACCCTTGAAGTATTTCTTTGCAGAGACAGAAACAAAATACTTCTACATCCTTCTGCAAGGGACTATTTCTATCTTTCCTAGAATAAAAAATTAAGAGAATTAGAATGATCCAACTAGGCTACACAAAGCTTTTCGAGCTCCTCTCAATCTGTACCATTTCTTTCTTCATAGGAACCAACGAGATCAGTTGTATCATCAGGGCAGCCATTGTGTTTCACGGAAGTCAACCTAACTTTCACATATGATTGTTATGCCTAATGACCTTCCTGCATGTATGTTGCATTACAGATACACGAGAGTTCATTGCGATAGTAGTACTTTTGCACGAGCACTGACTACAAGATCAAAAGGACACACAGTAATCACAAGGATGTGTAAGAACAACTAGATTACTTTACCACAGCGACATTATCATACTAGACACATGGACCTCTCAGCATCCGGTAAGAAAGTCACCTGTCATGGCAAGTACTTCTCACCAGGGTGAAAAACAAGCAGCAAAATCTGGTTTGTTCTTCTCTATGCCAACAGAGAACAGACACATTTGCATCTTCCCTTTCTTTTCATATGCTTGTCTTCTGGGTCACAGCAGGCTAACTAAACTTAACATTCCAAAGAAACAGTTTTCTTGAGAATGTTCCTAGGATTTGGGGTCATTGCAAATTTGGATGTAGGAAGAGAAACACTTTGGATTTAAAATTTAACGTTCTGTTCTTTCAAAAATACTTTGTTCTCATAAACGTAGGATCTTGGCTCATTTTTAGGCACTCTAATGACTGCATGTAATGAAATACAAAGTCCGTACTTCATAGCACTTTATCCCTAAAAACATTCCTAAAAAAAAATGTAAGAGAGGAGGAGAGGCATAATCCTTAGAGAAGCACTGCATTTTTTTTTGCCAGTCTGAAATCTCTTGTCATCTTCTACAATTTAGATATGATGAAATCAACAGATTGGCAAAGACTGGGTGTTGGGGGGGGGTCACTCCTGCCCAAGCCAGATTAGCCCAGAACAGGTCTCCCTGCTGAGCGATGTCCCCGAGTAAGGCTTGGTGTATTTGCTCCCATTCAGGCACCATAAAAAAAAAGTAAAAAACAAAATCCTCTCCCTTCATTAACACCACAATGAGACCTCATTTTCACACATACCAAGTAACCAAAATTTCAAAAGACAGAATGATGCCAAGTGCCTAGGTGATCTGTAGAAAGAGACCTGAAACCACAGAGTGAAAGGGGCAAAGTGGACAGCCATCTGAAAAACATTTGGCACTGCAAGGAAAGGCTGAACACCCACGTGTCCCATCCCTATCCGTGTCCCTCCCAGATAATCCCTTCAACGTGCCCCCAGTAGACACGTGCATGGCCACGCTCCTGCCTAGATTTGAAAGCAAAATCTCTGCAAAGATACTTGGGTCTGCAGGGTCACTTGGGTGAGGAGAGTTTTGTGTGCCCGTGAGTTTGAGAAAGGGTTACATATTTCTGCTTGACCATTTACATGCTTGGCCTTTGAATCTTCCTTTGGACTAACACGGCGTAGAGGAGTTGTGTTCGGAGGAGCATACGAAGACAAAAGTTTGGATGATAACCGGTATTGGTTTTGCAACAGAATAATCTTGCATCAGATCGAATAATCTTTAATGACCTGCATCAGTACTCAATGAAGTGACGTTTACAGTTTTGCATGTTTTGATAGACAATACTGCCAGAAGTAAGGGGGGGAAACGATCGATTAGGTCATGAAAGAATAGTGATGAGAAGATAGAGATCAGGCAGAGATCAGAATGGGGGAAGAAAAGTTGGAATCGAAAAACAGAGAAAAAGGTGGAGAAGCCATTCTTGGTAATATAGACACGGCACTAACGGGGGAGTTTGCTGGATCCCGGAATGCATCGTCTGACCATTTCTGTGCCAGAATCGTCCCAGGAGGGACCTTCAGTCTCCATGCTGAGTCTTGCACCCTCCCCTTCAAACAGTCCCGGCTGCGATTATAAAATCACTAAAGGAAACTCAATAACGCTGTCTCGAAATTCAGCACAGCTTTAGTTCAGAATACTTTTACTTACATATACAAGTGTTTAGTGATTGAATGCTAAATATTTTCACTTACTTAACTCACGTTGAGGTTCATGGTGTTGGGGAATGAAAACTTGAATGTGAAGGTATTCTCGAACTGATATATTGGGCTAAAACTCTCAAGATAAAGTGATTTTCTTCAAATAAGTATCTCAGAATAGCTTTCAGGAGGGATATAACGTGGCTCACTCTTAGATAAACACCAAGGAGTTGCTGTAAAGTTACATATATACTGGAGAAATTTACCACAGTTGAGAAACTCTATGGCCAGATATTCCTCGAATTGCTACTTACATTGTGCTTTGTGAGGTTTGAAATATTGGTTGCTATTGCTTGTAGCCAGTCAATACAGTCTTCAGCAGAGAGGCACTGAATAATCCCACTGCAGACCCCGTCCACAGCAATGACTTGAAAAGCATTTTGCCTGCAGACATATCAGAACAAATCAGATCAAAACATCGTCTCATTTATCTGTTTGCAACTCGAAATAGAATCTGTGGAAAGGTCTTCTCTTCCACAATACAAATAGAGCTTCAAATCCGTATTTGCTTATTTCTCTTTATAAATATCTCTGAGTTTAAATGGAGCACCAAGTATGAACCCAGATGACATATTTTGAATTAGTAGAAAGTTATCTTGAGATTCAGATGCATTCGGAAAAAAACTTGGGTCGTAAAATGGATGTTATATAAATGGAAGCATAGCTAAGACATGTCAGAAGGATTCTTTTCCTGGTTTACCATAAAAATATACATGGACGTTTATCTATTACTTTGGCTGACAGCCTCTCCTCTTCACATCTTTCAATGCATTTCCTGATTTACAATGGAAAGATCAAAAAAAAAAAAAAAAGACACACAGATACGAAACACCATATATAAAAATCACCTGACGTCACGAGCTGCAGAATTTTCCTAGGTTGTAAACCATGCTCAGTCTCCGTTTATTCTTCTCAAAGATGATTTGGACAAGATGTTCATAGCTTCACCTCAGGTGTACATTTTCTCTGAATTTATGTGCATGTCATACATTTTGATAACAACCAAACTTTTCTTTAAAATCCAAAGGCCAGTATAAATATCCTTAGGGCTTTTTTGTTGATGTGTTGCCATTGCTGTTGTTAGAGGAAATTAAATAATGCCATCCTAAACTGTTTACCAAAGTCCTATAGAGTTCAGAGTGGCTCCCTACAGCTTTAATGATTGTTTTTTCTCTGTATCAAGTCCTTGCATATTTAGATATGAGCTTAATGGACAGGAGTTGATAAAAATTTCAAAATGAATGGAAGCTAGCCAAACGGCTTGGGCTTGAGAATTAGTGTGTTGTGCAACATGATACCCTTTGGGAAATGCACAAACTATATTTAAATCTCAGCCAATTATGAAGAAATAGAAAAGGTCTGTAGTTCAGCATTCAAAGGCCTTGTAAATTATATAAATGCATATCTTTTTCTCTTAATAAGTACCTTTTCTGTTTTCTGCGTTTTGTAACTAGGCATCTGTGGGTAGTAGGCAGTATTCACTTTCCTAAACAAAGAAAGGACACTCCACAGAGCATAGATCTGGCTCATTTCAGTACCTGTGTCACCTTTTCTTCCCATGACACCAGTCCATATCTCGGAACTGGGCACAAGCTAAAGCTTTCACTTCTAAGGCACTCTGCATCCAAATTACTGACATTTTTAGAGAAATCTGCTCTGATACCCTTGACCAAGCACTTTCAACTGGAACAGGGAAGGGTTCAAGTATGCTTTTTTTGTTTTGTTTTGTTTTCTCTTAAAAATACATGAAAAGACTTCAGAAAGTACAACTATTGTCTGCCTCTTTGAAGTAATGTTCTTTTGAATTTGTGACAAGAAAAAATATGCACAGCATGAACAGAATATTATAACTTCACGTCTTTCTTAGCTTTAATTTTGATATTCTGCAGTGAAGAAGACATTTAAAATATCTAGAAAGCTCAACCATCCATGGAAAATGGGAACTAATTTGCGTTTAGAAATATATGTTTCTTTCCGCTCTCTGATTATCATAACCATTGCTTGATTAAGAGCAATGCTAACCATTGCTATGGAGCAATGCTAACCAATCATAACCATTGCTTTGATTAAAAATTAAAGCATGCCCTGAACATATTTGTCCTCTCTGCTTTAAATGAATCATGGCGGCTTTTGATATTTTTAGCTGATTAAAGTTAATACACTTCGATCAAATCTGCAATTTCTGTCATCATATGTTACATAGTCCCTAGAAAGAATAGTTCTGAGGGCCTAATCTTTCATAAATCTAGGCTTATATGTTAACATATATGTCACTTTTTACATTCTGTTTCAACTTTTCAGAGTGATTTGATGGAAACCCTTTCATGAATTTAAGTGAAGTACTTGAATAGTTTCTTTGCTTATGTATGACCTCTTCCAAAATAGGCTGATCATAAAATTGTAGTCTGGGTCACATTTCTGCCCGTTATTGAAATAATGAGAGTATTGACAAATTAGTTCATTTAGTTGCGAACTAAGTAGTTTCCTCTAGAAGAACACTTAGTAGTTTCCTCTAGAAGAAAATGGGAATCATGTACTTTACAGATTTAACAAGTATTTATGGAGTAACTGGTGAGATCCAGATAACTTTCATATATCACTGAAGCTCCGTGAATAATTTTCCTGTGAATAATCCATTAATGTGTGGTCCCGACTGCAATATTTGAGAATGTTTAGTGGACTTAACATCAAGCACTTAGGAAGAACTGTAGTGCTTTTGCCTTTTATTTTTAGCTTTTAGAAAATGCATTTCTTTGACTAGAGATCATCAGGAGGAAAAAAGCTTTTTTGCTTCATCTTATTTGATGGTATACATTTTGAAATCAATAGACTGCATTAACCGCTTATTTGGTATTGTGAGTCATTAAACTTGAACAGTATTTGTAGCAGTCTTGAGGATACCCAGACAGAATTATGATTCTTAGAATACCCACATGCGTGCACAACACACACGTGCTGAAAAACCAGGTACAATATTAGGGTTAGATAACCTGAAGTTTCAAATTTAGATTAACTTTCCGCTCTCTGCTCAACATTTTTATATTTTTCTAACGATTCTGGGTCACTGCTCTGGCAATGAAAATTATTCTCAAACTTTGCTGAATTTCAATGCGTTTTTTAAAAATACAAGCTTAGTTTCCCTCCGTGTGAACAGTATTCTGCTGACTACAAAGTTCGTACATAATTTTCAATATAACTTATGTGCATATAAATTTACGCACATGTCTGATTAACACTGTTAATAGGTCACATTTTGACGCACCGGTGAATCTACCTCATGAAGGCATACGTAGGAAGACGTTAAATTTGTGAGGAGGGAGCAGGAGAAAACAGAGACAGAAGGCACTTCAAAGCACAAAGACTGAGAACCACAGACACCGAAATACAGCAGTGTGGAGTGGCTGGATAGCCCACACCCGTGAGGAAGACGGCGGATCAGCATGAAGAAGCAGGCAGGTTCAGAACAGGAGGGTTATGTATGCAGGGCAGGGGGCTCAGAGTTCCCAGAGGGCAACTATCCGACTTTCTATCGAGGGCTACCAGTATTAAGACTGCTAAAGAGGGATATGACATGGAACTGAAATAAAGTGCTCATCAGAGTGAAAACGCAAGCAACTAGCTCAAGGGCTTTATAAAGGCATTAGAAAGACTGTGACACTTTTTTAAAAATGGAATTTGAGGAAGAGAGAATCAAAATTACTTCAGAGTTTGGGATCTCACTGGTCGAAGGGTTTCGAGGCACAAGAGAAGGGACAACATTCAGATAGGAGATAGTTCCTCCAAAAGCAAATAGGGACATGTTGAGAGAAACGTGGGCTGTTTGGTTTGGACGAAGTGCATATGGAGAAGCGACAGGTCACGTAGTTGGCCATAAAGTAAAGCCTGATCATTAAGAGCTTTGCAAAGCATTTCTACCTAATCCTGAAGAGTCAGGGGGAGCCAATGGAAACATTCAAGGATTGGAAGGAAAGCTCCTGTTGGTATAGATCTCTCTGTGGTGGTTAAGAAGATGGGAAAAGATGATAATAAAGCCAAGAGGGATGTAGGAGGGCATTGCGATACTCAGGGTGAACAATGATACGAATCTGCTTCCAGAGAGTGGTCTTCTGTATACCAGGAGAGAGCATTGACTCAGACCGTGTTGAAAAGAGGCCATTTACTTGATTTGGTACTTAATTATTTGGGGGGGGGGGTGGTAAAGGAAAGGAAAAAAAATTTAAAAAGCACTTAAGTTAGTGATTACATCAATCTGTTCTATTTCTTGTTGAGTTCAATTCACATTCACCAAGTTCAGGATTATTTCTGCTCTGGGCATGCTACCTTGGTTGAATGCCTCATCAGAGCTTTTATTGTTCAGGTTCAAAACCTTAACTTTTGGGGGAAATACATGAGGAACTCTCCCAAACCATTTTGTTACCTATTTTCCAAGGTTTAAATAGCCAATTCGTTTCATGATTTGAAACACAATAACTCATCATTACCTAAACAAGCCCTGCAATTTTATGCAACTATGTCGTCCCCTCCCCAGTATTCCTCTTGTCTAAAAAACTCTTCTGTTGTCTCGCTCCATTTATTACCTGCAAAGTTATTGCAAATCACTTAATTCTATGTAACTTCCTGACCTCTAATTTCTCTGTGTGTAAAATAAAGATAGCAACATTTGTCCCTCATCTCTTGCATTTTTAAGACTTTTTTAAAGAGCAGTTTTAGGTTCACAGCCAAACTTAGGGGAAAGTACAGAGATTTCCCATATATTCCCTGCCCAATATCAACATCCCTCAACTAGATGCTACATTTGCTACAGTTGATGAACCTCCAGTGACACATCATTAGTACCCAAAGTCTATATTTTACATTAGGGTTCACTCTTGGATCTGCATTCTGTGTGTTTGGACAAAGGTATGATGGCATGTATCCATTCATAATAACATCATACAGAGTATTTTCACTGCATTAAATATCCTCTCTGCTCAGCTTCTTAATTTCTTCCCCTATCTGCCTCTCACACCCCTACCCCAGCAACCGTTAGTCTTTTTACTGTCTCCATAGTTTTACGTTTTCTAGGATGTCTGTCATATGGTTGGAATCACACAGCATGTAGGCATTTCAGATTGACTATTTCATTTAGTAATATGCATTTATGGCACTCTCATGTCTTTTCGTGACTTGATAGTCCATTTCCTTTTAGTTCTGAATAATATTCCATTATCAGGAATATATAGCTTATATATCCATCCATCTGAAGGATATCTTGCTTCCAAGTTTTGGAATTATGAATAAGTCTTCTATAAACACCTGTGTGCAGGTTTTTGTATGGACATAAGTTTTGTCTCCAAGAAATATGGAGGAGAAATATGGATATGAAATATCCAAATACCAAGAAATATGGTTATTGGATCGCATGGTAAGAGTTATGTTTAGTTTTGTAAGAAACTGCTGGATGACTTCCGAAGCGGCTGGACCATAGTGAGTTCCCACCAGCAGTGAGTGAGTTCCTAGAGTCCCACATCCTCCTTAGCATTTAGTGTTGTCACTGTCTTGGGTTCTGGTCATTTTCATGGGTATGCTGGCATCACATTGTTGTTTGAATTTGCATTTCCCCAATAACATATGATGTGGGGCATCTTTTCATGCCTTTACTTTCCCTTTGCATATTTTCTGTGGTGAGGTGTCTGTTAAGGTTTTTGGCCTATTTTTTTAGTGGGGTTGTTTGTGTTCTTATCGTTGACTTTTAAGAGCTGCATTTTTCTTTCTTCCTCTTTCCTCCCTCCCTCCCTTCCTTCCTTCCTTCTTTCCCTCCTTCCTTCCTTCTCCCTCCCTCCCTCCCTTCTTTCTTTCTTTCTTTCTTTCTTTCTTTCTTTCTTTCTTTCTTCTTTTTCTTTCTTTCTTTCGTTTCTGTGTAACAATCTTCTGTCTTTTGCAAATATTTTCTCCCAGTCCATAGCTTCTCTTCTCATTCTACTGACATTATCTTTTGTAGCCATAAATTACTAATTTTAATGGAGTCTAGCTTATCAATTCTTTCTTTCACAGGCCATGCTTTCAGTGTTGCATTGAAAAATCATCACCGCACCCAAGTTTATCCAGGTTCTTGCCTCCGTTACCTTCTCAAATTTTTGTAGTTTTATACTTTACATTTAGCTCTCTGATCCTTTTGGGGTTGATTTTTAGGAAAGGTATAAGGTCCCTGTCTAGATTCATCATTTTGCATATGGGTGTCCAGTTGTTGCAACACCAGTTGTTGAAAAGAGTCTGTTCTCCATTGTGTTGTCTTTGCTTCTTTGTCAACATCGGTTGACTGTGTCCCTTGGAGTCTATTTCTGGGCCTTCTGTTCTGTTCCATTGATCTGTCTATTATTTTGCAGTACCACACCATCTGGATTATAACAGGTTTCGCTAAGTCTTTAAGTCAGGCAGTATCAGCTGTCTAACCGTCCTTGTTCTTGAATATTGCATCGGCTATTCTGGGCTCTGACTCTTTGAAGAAAAAAAAAATCACAAAATAACCTGCTAGGATTTTGACTGAAATTGCATGGAATCGAAAGATCAAGTTAGGAACAATAGGCTTTTGACAATATCAAGATTTCCTATAGAAATCTATAGAACATGGAATATCTCTCCATTGATTTAATTCTCCTTTGATTTTGTTCACCACAGTTTTGTAGTTTTCCTCGTATAGATTCATATACATATAATGTATATTATATACGTATATTCATTCATACTTGCTGTCATCACTTACTAGTTACACAAATATTTTGTCGATTCTTTTTTATTTTCTACATAGATTATCATGCCATCTGCAAACAAAGCAGATGTTTTATTTTTTTCTTCCTAATCTATCTTTTCTTTTCTTTTCTTCATTTTAGCAAGCCATTGCTTTTGATAATTTAAGATATGGTTGTCATTCAAGACAGTTACAATGCCAGACATAAATCCTGACATTTTTTGTTCTTTGACTATAATCTTTTCCTTTCCATCACCACTTAATTATCTTATTCTTTTTCATCTTTTTTAACCCTTCTAATTGTATTTGTCCATAAATCCATTCAGCATATATTTGCATTCCTCCCCAGACTGAGTTCTCTGTTCATCCACACCAATTGTGTTTTTCCCAGTCCCAGAAATTCCTGCTGTTTTTGACCTCCAGTTGTTCTACCTTATGAATTACCAGCACTCAATAACTTCAATTTAACTAAATGTAAAGCTTTTTCTTCCTAATGTGTCAGACATCCCTGGAGAAGTTAATAATTTGTGCAAAGGAGTCTCGATGCAATTGGTTTGGTTATCAGGACCCTTAGTACCTCTGATCTACTTTGCTATCTTTCTACGTTCACTGCATTATATACATTGCAGATTCTCTGGCTTATGTAGCAGTCATCTTATTGATCTCACACAACTGGATGATCCTGTTCCTTGTAACATCTCTCCCATAGTTTGTCTTTCTTCAGTTTGTGAATCCTGCCTTTCTTTATGTCATTCCGAAAAGATACTCTTGAGTTCCAACTCTTGAATATATCTGGTACCTTTTGTTAAAATTTTAGGGGTTTAGGAAATATATCTTTTTTTTTAATTTTATCAATCAGAAATCTTTTATCTACACCTAAAACCTACTGGAATATGCTCTTTTAAGGGTTGTTGCTTATTCATTTTTTTTTCAATTTTCTAGAGATACTCAAGTTTACTGGGACTCTATCCTTCTCTGGTTATAGAAAATGTTAAAATGTAATTGTTAGGTTTGTATCATTGAAGTGTCAATAAGTATGTCGTAAACGTGAGAAATGAAATAAGTAGGGAATATACGACAAGATAACTTTCCCTAGGCTGAAAAAACTATGCAAAGTTGGTCCAGAGTCATCCAAAAGAAGTTTTAGCTTTTCCAGAGAGAGAGAGAGAGAGAGAGAGAGAGAGTTATCTATCATTTAAAAAAAAAAAAAAAAACCTTATCCATTTTATTTATTTATTTATTTATTTATTATTTTTATTATATTTTTTTTCTTTGAGAGAGAGAGAATCCAAAGCAGGCTGCACACTCAGCACAGAACCCGACATGGGGCTCTACCCCATGACCCTGGGATCATGACCTGAGCCAAAATCAAGAGTCGGACACTCACCAGACTAAACCACCCAGACTCCCCAAGAGAGTTATATGTCTTGAAGAAGTTATTGCACTTTCTCCATTAACCCCACAGGACAATTTTGTAGGAAGAGGTATTAGAAGGGGTTATGGAGCGGACAAGATTGCCAGTTGACACACAAGCTAGACCCAGGCTATTGAAGGCTTCTTACCCCCTGCCCTGTCCTAGGAATGTATGTTCTGCCCACCATTCCCTCAGTGAGAACTGTTCCAGGGATATCACCTTGAGAAAGTAAAGTGTTGTTGAAACCATCTGGATGGTATGCATGACTGAACTCAATTAAAGCCTGCATATCAACTTTAAGATTCTGTTGGGTGGGTGCAGAGATCTATTCATTTTGCAGCCACCCAGGACAAACCTCATAAGTAAGTTCCTTTTCTTATTAAACCTGCCACCCACCAATTTGGAGTGGTCTTCCTCTTTCTTAGGTCTTTCCTTGCCCTTCATGTAAGGGGGCCAGTTTGTAAACCAAGGGTGAGGAAGTGGAGTATATATGAAGATTGTGCTAGACAAAGGGATACTTGTATGGCTCATGGATAGGTGAAATCAAGTAAGATCTTAATGTTAATTATTTTTTGAAAATCATAGGTTGTTCCTGGTTTACATGAAGCACAGTCCTTGTAGACCTGTTGGCCTATCCGTGAAAATGGAAGAGTCAAGCAGTCCAGTCACACTGGATCCATGTGTATGGGACCCCATGTAACAGGAGAACAATGGAATAGGAAGGGTAATGATACACCCAAATGGAGCTACTTCACTTCTAGCCTCTCTGGTATTGACTCCTTCTCCTCAGTCAGTAACCATGACTTGACCATGATGTGCCTTGAATTTCATGTCCCTCTTTCCCCCCTCATCCTGCTAGCATATCCTTTACACACTGTTTCCCTTTCTTTACTGTCAATATTCTTCTTATAACCAACTATTTTTCAATCCAATTCACTCCAGAAATGATTCCAGCCTATGTCACTCCAAAATTAATCAGTTTTGAGTCCTTTCAGTATTTCTTTTCTGTAGTTGGTACAACCAACCACTCTCTTCACCTTGAAACCCTGTTTACAATATATTCTGTTTTTATAGTATTATAGTTAGGCCTTTTCTTCCCACTATTTATCTTTTCTATTTTATGCAATCACCTGTTCCGCTTCCTCCTGAGATCCCCTAAACTATACATTCCTAGAAAGTCCCATCCTTCAATGAGCAATCGTGAACTGAGTGTAGACTTGAGCTACATTCATATTTGTCCTTATCATTACAATTCATTTGATAAGACTCTTGCATGGTGAATGAAAGTTGTCACAATCCCATCCTTGTTCTCTGCTTGGATACTAAACTTCATATATAGATGCCTAAAAAAAAATGGCACCAACTCAAATATCCTCACCTCAGAAGAAAAAGGCTGAGCACTCTCAGAAAGGCAAGAGTGATTCTGCTGGAATCCATTTAGAAACCCATTGGAATTTCTAAATGTAACCATGTAAATCGAGGGACTTTATTTCACTACTATTGATTTCCATACCGTTTGAAAAGCATGCAGTAGATGATAGTCCTGCTCAAAAACAGAGAGATGGAATTCTTCCTCATTAAAACGAATTTAATAAGCATTTATTGAGTGCTTTTGAGCCATAAAGCATACTAAACACTGAATGATACATGGAGATAAATACTATTTTTCTAAAATTCAAATATATATAGTACATAATATACATATAAAATTATATACTCAATATATTCAATTTTCTCATATAAGGAAAATTAAGCCTAATTAAAAATAGACAAAATTCCCACAACCTCTACTTCCCATTCTAATACCCCAACATTACAATTTTCTGCAACATTATGACACTTCAGAATTGAAATCTGATATATATATTTCTAAATCAGGGTCATTACCATAGATGAACATAAACTGTTCTATCACTGATAAAACCATTGTGACGTTTTAATTCATGCCTACACAGTAGTAGATGACAGTGACACAACTTTGTTGCAATTAAATATGAGAGGTATTTTATCACTGAAGTTAAAATTATGGGCCTTGGCAAAGCCAACTTACAAATAACATCCCAGGTTTTGAACCAAGATAAATAATTTCCTATATTTGTCATCATTGGCCAGTAATTTATCCTTTTTTTTTTTTTCTCCTCACTCTTGAAATTGCCACTGGCCTGTGAGCTCCTTCAGGGAAAGAAGCAAACACAACACCTCCTCTTACAGACATTAAATCAATATTTATTGAGTGAATGAATGAACAATAAATTAGCTCTTGAATCTGAATTGCTGTGCAATCCACTCTGAATAGTGCTATGTTTATAACTGCTTATTACTGTAATATTTATTGAGTGTAATTAATTCAATTGCTAAAAGCAGCTGATGTATTGTGGCACCATAAAAATAAAAACGTAGTGAGTCATCTGGACTCATCCAAACAAGTTATTTTTTCTCATAAATTGTTTTAGCTAAGTGATTCCACATCATGTAAATGTATAATTTTTTTTAAAGTAAAACAAAACAAAACAAACACATGTATTAAATATATATATCATTAATAGAAATATTAAGAGAGTTGTTAAAGCAGAAGAAAAATAAAACCAAAAGAAGAAATAAATAAAAACAGGAAGATTAAAAGTAGGATGCATTTGAAGAGTTACATGAAAATAATAATATAATATCTTGAGTAATTTAAAATACATGTATAATTAAAATCATATCAGAAATATGTCCATCGATAGGAAAGGGAAAAAGGAGTTAAAGTGTTCTAAGTTTTTAACATTTTCTTAAGAAAGAAAAATTAGTAAATGGTATTAAACTCCAATAACCGTGCGTGTATGGTACTACAGTCTGAATGTTTGTGTCCTCTGCTTCCCCACGCCCAAACTTTACATGTTGGAATCTTAATGACTAATGTGATGGCAGTGATAGGTGAAACCTTTGGGAGATGCTTCAGCCATGAGAGTGGAGCTCTCGTGAATGAGATTAGTGTTTTATAAAAGAAGCTTCCAAGAAATCCCTAGCTCCTTCCACCTTGTGTGGACACAGAGAGAAGACGACATATTTGAATGAGGAAGAGGGCCTTCATCATAGAATTCTACCATGATGGTAACTTGATCTTGGATTTCCAGCCTCCAGAACCGTGTGAGAAATAAATTTCTGCTGTTTATAAGTCACCCAGTCTGTGGTATTTTGTTATTGTAGCTTTGATGGACTATGATATATGGTGTAATGTTTAGGCAATAACTAAAACAAACAAAAAAGGATATATATGTGTATACACACACACACACACACACACAGATATATATGTCAATATTATAGAGGAAACAAAAATAATAAAAAAAATATAATTGTTCCAAAAATGTTTTAAAGATAAAGGGAATAAAATACAGAAACTAGTGTGTTGAGACAAAGAACTCTCTTCTTGAATATAAATAAAACTGTCAAACCTGAACAGTAAAAAAATAAGTTCATTACAATATAGTCAAAGGACAAAAGAAATTTCACCAGAAAGGATTTTGTGGACAAGGAAGCACATGAAAAGAAGTGCAACATCATTAGAACACACAAATTCATGTCGCAAAGATACATTGCTACATACCTATCAGAATGCAAACTAAAAAGATGGCAACAATACCAAATATTGGCAAAGAGGTAGAGAATCTAGATCCTGCATGCAATGCTGGTGGGAATTTAAAATGGTACAGCCATTCTAAAAAACAATGTACCTATTTCTTACCAAACTAAATATACTGTTAGCACACAAGTCAACAATTGAGCTCTTGAGCATTTCCCCAAAGAAACGAAAATGTATGTTCACATAAAAATGTATACACAAATGTTCACAGCATTTTAATTTAGAATAGCCCAAAATTGGAACAACCCAGATATCCTTCAAGGAGTGAATATTTTAAATGTAGTATATCCATACCATGGGATACTATTAGAAATTAACAACAAATGAGCAGTAGAAAAATGCAACAACTTGGAAGAATTACTAGAGAATGATGCTGAGTAAGAAAATTCAATCCATTAAGGTTACAAAATGTAAGATTCCATTTAGATAATATTCTTAAAATGACATAATAATTGAGGTGAAGAACAGATTAATAAGTTGTCAGAGGTCAGGGACATGCTGGGGGAGGATGAATATGACATGGTTACAGAAAGGTAACAGAAAGGTTCTTACAGTTCTCTTGGAGCAATTCTTGTTTGCGACTATGATGGTGGATAAGAGAATGTGAACGTGAGAACAAATTCTGTAGAATTACACAACACACACACACACACGCACGCACACACACACACACACGTGAATTCTGAATGAGTGGTGGATTTTATCCATTTCCTGAACGTGGTATGGGACTACAGTTTTGCAAGAAGTTACACCATTTGGGAAAATGGGTAAGGGGTAAAGAGAATCTCTATTTCTAACAACTATATGTGAAAATGCAGTTATCTCAAGATAAAATGTTTAATCATAAAAAGCAAAAAAATGAAAGTGTTGAACAGAAAACAATACTAAGATGGTAGATATAATCCAACTAGAAGATCAAGGTTGTTATTTTGAATTAAAAAAAAGAAATACAAGAAAAAATATATACAGCTTAGAAAGGACACATTTTGAAGAGTAAGACTAATCAAAGTTGAAAGAAATGGATAAAAGAATATATGACGTAAATATTCGCCAGTAGTTCTTTGGTGTAATTCTTGAAAACAAGAAATAGTTTCAGAGATATAGGATATTTCATAATGATAAAAGGGTGATATATCAAAAAGTCATAGATTTCTAAATCTATTTATATCAAATAATATAAAATTAAATGTATACAGTAAATATTGACACACTAAAAGAAGAAACACACAGAGCTGCCATCATAGTGGGAGACTGAAATGCACTCTCTCAATACCTCATTTGAAAGAATGTGTGCTGTCATTTTCTTTAGTGCAGTATCATACATATTTTAACTAGGTCATATTTTTTCATTAAGGGTTCTGATCCTCCGTATCATTAATGGTGTTATCATTAATAGTGTTTTTGTCTGTTTATTGCATGAGATATTGACAGAGTGCTGACTACATATATTAGCAAAGAAAGTCTGAAAAATTAATGATCAAACCAAAGGTTGCCAAACTATGGCCTATAGATCAAATGTAGCCTGCCACCTTTTTTTATAAATAAAGTTTTATTGGAATCCAGCCATACCCATTCATTTATATAATGTCTGTGGCTGTTTTCATGAAACAAAGGCAGAATTCAATAGTTGTGCCAGAGATATTAAGGCCTTTCACGGCCTAAAATATTTACTATACCACTTGTTACAGAGAAGTTTCTGGACCCCTAGAACATCCAACTCAAGAAACTAGAAGAACAAAAAGTCAAGCCTAAGAACTTATGGAATGAAAGCAATCAAGAAAGAAGCAGAAACTCATTATTTATAATACATACACATAATGAAGAGCTTCAACAAAACCCCAGATTAGGCTTTTGAAAAAATAAATGAATAAAAGTTACAACCCCATGGCAAAAATGACCAAGACAAAAAGAGAGAAAAATATTCAAGAATGAAAAGGACATCAGGTAGGATCTATGCTTATTTAAAAAGATAATAATATGAGAATATTATCAAGTACACGAAGATAAATCTTGCTGTCTAAAAGAACTATACAATTTCCTTGAAAAAGATAACATTAAAACTAAGATAAATAAACAAAACCCAATAAAACCGTATCTATTAAGGACACTGAATCCATTATAGCAAGTTAGTAGCAGAGTCAGGGCATTAACTGGATGTCTTTTATCATCAGATCCATAAATGTTTGAGTTACACTATTGGGGTTTTTTTTTAGTTCTTCTTGCTACCATTAGAAATGTGCTGCGAATAAAAATCGTAAGCCATATGATGTTAAAAGTTTGGTTGCAGGCCTCTTTTCAGTGAACAGAAAATCAGAACTCACTGGTGTGAACTCACCGACTCAAGTCTGTCCCAGGCACATACTGAGAGAAACGTGAATGAAGCAGTGGGATCAGCCTAAGGTCACACCATCGTTTTTCCCATCTCAAGCCTGGAGATGTTGGCCAGGACGAACATGACAACGTGTCCTGAAAGAATACAAACAATCAGTATTGGTTTTTTCTTTTCTTTTTTTTTTTTTTTTTCATTTCTGTGTTTTGAGTTCCTATATTATGAATACTTTCCATTTGATGGATCGTTTTTTTCCCCTAAATAATCAAAAGACATTTATAGAATGCCTCAGAAAGGAATCCATATTCATGACCAATAAATTTGTATTTTCAACTTCCTTATTAACGGAACCATATGAGAAAATGAGGAGGGAATAATGCAGATGAAGAATGGCAGGGAAAACCTATGAAAAAATGGAGTGGGGAGAAGGGAGAAAAAAATAAAAGCGTGACAGAACTGAATTCATTCAGGAATGGAAATATGGGACAAGTTACAAGGAAGTAATGAGTGACAAATATAAGAATAAGTTGTCGTTCATTCAATTACCCAATAAACTGTATGTTCTTATATTGTTTTAAAGTAATGTTAAATCAACCACTGCTGGTTTAAAATTACATGTATTTTAAGTTTCATTAAAAGTCTGGGTCTTTTGGGGTTCCTGGGTGGCTCAGTCGGTTGAGCGTCTGACTTAGGCTCAGGTCATGATCTCGCAGTCCGTGAGTTCGAGCCTCACGTCGGGCTCTGACAGCTCAGAGCCTGGAGCCTGCTTCAGATTCTGTGTCTCCCTCTCTCTCTGCCCCTCCCCGACTCATGCTCTGTCTCTGTCTCTCTTTCTCTGTCCTCTCTCTCTGTCAAAAATAAATAAACATTAGAAAATTAAAAAAAAAGAAGTTTGGGTCTTTTTCCTTATGTATAAAAGAGACATATATTTGAATAAAATTTGGGCTTTTCACACTTGATGATGATCCACGCTTCTTTCATTATTTCAGCTTTACTTTAAAATTTCTTCCTGGCAGCAGTACCTGGAATAATGTTGATATTTAAGTTTGCATGGATTGTAAGGGCCAAGGCATGATCTGATTTCTTTATATTCTATAGGTTCTATAATTTTTGAGTGATGATGTTAGGAAATTCTATTTTAGTCTAGATTTTGAAACTCCATTAGTCTCAATATTATCATTAACATTTTTTAAAAGATATTATTTTTAAGTAATTTCTACACCCAACAGGGGGCTCAAACCCAGAACTCGGAGATCAAGAGTCCCAGGATCCCCTGACTAAGCCAGTCAGGCACCTCTAACATTTTAAGGTATTAATTTCTTCAAAATTGCTTCCACTGTTTTCACTAAAGGTCACATGCTGTTTGGCATTATTATGTTAATGCACCCACTGTGCCAGTAAATATCTACTAAATCCTTCCAGTTGTTGAGGACACTGGGTAGGAAGGCAAGGGCAGCCTTGCTAAGACCATCCAGTGAGGGGCCCCCTACTGGTGACTGGTCTCCAAGACACCTAGGTTTTAATGCTTATCTTGTGACTGCAAAGGCACAAACGTAGGTTTCATGTTAATCCTGCTTCTGGCCTTGATGTCTCATGTTATAGACAGTCACCACGTGAAACGAGGTCAGTTAGGTGGCAGTATACAACAGGGTGACGAAGGCTCAGGCTCTGAATCAGAATCAGATCACCTGGGTTCCAAAATGCCAATTTCCCAACTGACGAGTCCTTTAACCGAGGAGCAATTTATTTAAATGATCTGTGTTTTATTGTGCCTATCTCCAACGATAAGCTTATTAAAAGGCTCCTCTTACAAAGAAAAACCTAAAGCTTTTTTTAGGCCCATTAAATTATTGCTTCCCCACCTTTTCTGCATGAAGGCACTCGAAGAAATAATGATCCTGAGTAACATACTAGGGTACGTAGACTAGGTTTCTGTGGTCAGAGCAGACCATAGGGAATGAGAGTGTCCCAGGGTCTACCAATGACTATTAAGCACATATCAGAGTATGTCTGGAACCCACTCACAGGACCCCATGCACATGGGACTCTCCTGAGAAATTTTACAGTAAATAATTGACTCGAGTCAGCCAGGCTGCAAATGACAGTGCTAGGCAGATCCATTCAGATCTACATCTTTATGATTCTAGGGCCATCACATCTCTCATCGCACAACATTTACCAGTCATACTTGCAAGTGAAACTATGCAAAGAATAATTAGGATTTTTGTCATGATTATTTCACTCTTTGGCTACATGATTCTAGGCAAATTATTTAAAGATGATGGTTCCTCTTCTTTCTTGAAAAGTACAAATAGTTCCCCTCACTTTATATGTTCCTCAAACAAATGACATAGAAACCGTAACAGAACATAATGACTGAAGCGATGGATTATTGAGGACAATGGTAATCACCAACACACGAGTATGGGAAGTTTTACAAATCATGTTTTATATGACTTCATAGTCTTCTATGAACATATGAAATGAAATATTTCAAGTGTGAAAATACGTGTGAAATTTGACACGTCTTTGATGTAGCACTGCACCTTGATACTTTCATGAACAAAGTTGTCATTGTCACTTTCTTTTATATTGCCTCCTTATAAAAAATATGAAATAAGTCAGTCCCACTTCAGCTACTGAAACTTTCAGTTTTAATTTCATTTTATAGATCTTTTATTTATAATGGAATATACAGTGCTCTTTGAAGATTATTTATCTTTATTTAATTGTGAAAGCTGAATAAAATTTTCTTTCTAGTTTTTTCTTTAACAGTAGTTTTAGGGTTGTTTTTAATTACATATGAGCTAGAACCAACATTTTTTTTAATTTCAAGGATCATAACTACTTTTCAGGAGCTTTGTTCTTCAATGTCAAGAATGTTGTTTCTTAGAATATTAATAATGTGAATGGAAAAGTAATATTTAGACATTCTTTGCTTTAAAATAGATTCTTTTCCCCAAAGTTAACACATTTTAAAGTATATTGCCATGCAATTGCCACTCAAGAATAGCATCATACCAAAATAGAATCGAATACAGAGCAAAATGCTGATCTGGATTTTGTTAAGGACTTGGCGTAAAAAAATATTCATTAAAGGTATACAGTTATGAAAAACATTTCTCAGAATTTGGTTAGCTAATTATCCGAATTTAAGTCTTCTGGTGGACACAAAACAAATTCTTTTTTTTTTTTTTTTTCATATTGGCTGGCAAACCAAAGGACTCTTTTATCCCCTAAAATTGGTGACCTGGGGTCCTTAGAAGGACTAGACTATATTTTTAGTAAGAAGATGGGGTAATGTTAAAATATTTTCCCATATGCTTAAAATGCTGTTTCAGAAAACAAAATTCATGCCTACTTACTCAAAATTTGCTTCAGAGAATAATTAAGGCATAGAAATTAAAACAATGGGTTGCCTCGTCCAGGATAGACTTAAAGATTTAGACACATCAGAGAATTGAATGTTTCCCTTCAGGAGACTATTTATAACGTGCACACATTCTGTGGAAAATATGTCTCATAGTACATACTTCCTTCCCAGTTCTCACTGTTCATTTATTTACTGATGGGTCAGAAGAAAGCATGCCTTTGACTGCTCCTAATTTTATAAATCTTTGAGAAGCAATATCCTGTACTCTCCACACCTTATAGAAGAGAAACACAAGATAGCACCCGGCTGGGTAAGTCAGTATGATCTGATCGGGCCTGAACCCTTATTCCATGATAGGCATCAGAACAAAATTTGGTTTGTGGTCCCTCAATGTTTGTTGAGCTCAATTAAGTCCGATATTCAAAGTCTCTAGCAGCCCTTCTCTCTGATATCAGAAGGCTATATCCGTTGTTCTTTTTCTGCTTCTATCATAGTTAATTTTATGCATTTGTCTATAGATCTGAATTTTAAACTTTCTGGGTCAGGAAACACAATTAACTTCTCCCCATGGTACCCAGAAAAGTGTTTCCAAAAAGTAGGTTCTCAGCAAAAATTCATTTAATTGAAACACATTGATTTTTTTTTAATTTAATGCACTCTATGTCAATTTACATATGTCTGGATCTTTATTCTCTAAAATCATGGTAAGTATCATGAATTCGCTTGCACTTAAAGATCTTCAGGGATGTCAACATAATGTCCGACCCTAATGCTAAAAGCAAAACAAAAGGCCTCTTGAAAATGGAAAGACATAATCCCTGTAAGGAAAATTTATGACAATGTTTTTTTATTTTATATAGCTGCGTTTACTTGGAACAGTCATGTTATAGAATTACTGAGTGATTTTCTTGTCTTAATTATGCCTTTCTAAGGGAGGACATAATAGCAAGCAACACCACACAGGCACAGTTCATGAAATCAATTTCATACATGTTTTTATGTATGTCAGTGGGATAAGTTAAAACCTGACTGATTCTTACCTATAGCCCACCCATGGTGACTTCTCTACTTCTCATTATCATAAAGGAACCCAAGGGTACAAGGACAAGAATTAGAATAAAAATATGACTAAACAGCTTCCTCCACTCTGAAGTCAAGGAGCTCTTCCTTCGTGTCTGAGGAGCAGAGCTAAGATGGGGACTTTGGGTCAATGAGATGAGGAGGGAAAGTTCTCAGGAGAAACCTGTGAGGACTGAGGGAAGCAGTGGATGAGACAGGGAGCAACTTCGCCAGAGATGGAGACTCCTGAAGAGAGGCCTCATGTTGTAGGCTGCAGCCATCCCCCGGGAGTGGTGATTCCAGATTCCTAGGCAGAGGGTCCTTACAAGAGAGGTCAGCAGTGAATGGGGCAGTTTGGGGGGCAGGTAACCAGCACTCACAGCAGCTGGGGGTAGTAGGTGCACCAGCCCAGTAAAGGGGACTGGAAGGGCATCAGAAGCACCAAGAGCATCTAGATCGTAAGGAAAGAAGGTGAGCGGTTCCAGAGGTAAGACGTGAAGATTTGTTTGGAGACTGGAAGTCAACTAATTGAGAAGTGTGGTAATGGTGGCACAGAATGTATTTATTTATTTACTCATTAGGAAATCAATGTCGAAACTACTCAGATCTTGCCACCTTCTGAAGATAAGTGTTTTAAATGTCATCTATAATGTGACAATTATTTCTCTGGTAACAAAAATAAGAGGAGATCGGATTAAATACACCCAGATGTGCTTGGTTGATGCAGGTAGAGGTAACCCTTGGTCTTGACAAGGGTTCCTCTTTGGGAGCAAAGAAATAATAAAACTATAAAAGGACTCGAGTACCCAAGGCACGCAGGTAAAGAACAGTAGTGATGCAGTGAGGTACAATGAAGGTTGGAGATGCTCAAAAGGAGTAAAATGCCACAATTAGGGCAAGAATTTCAAGTGGAAGACGAATCATCCAAGTCAAAAGCTACAGGTGTTTTATAACCTAATATGCAGAATAGAAAAATAAATTCCTGCTTAATATCTGCTCTGCTGCTCTTCATGTTTGTGATCCCAGCGGAAAGTTCGACTCGCACGTAACCTGAGAAAACTGCTTTGACTTGAAGATGTGTGAACGTTTTGAAGGGTGAAATATAAGGAGTTCAAACATGTTTATTAAAAAACAAAACAAAACAAAAACAAACAAAAAAAACTTGCTTGCCCCAAACTACAAGTGGAAAAGGAAATTTAACGTTTTATTAAATGTATATAAAACAAACATGCCAATTTTATCAGTGATTAAATACATGTGTAGTTTAACATTCATTATGTTTTAATATGATGTCAGATCTTTCTCGCTTTGTGTTAATTTCCTGGTATGCCGGCAGATCGTTAAGAAATCTTACCAAAAGGAAAATTAAACAGCTACTTTCAGCTAAATGATTTCAAGGGAAAAATGATAAAAATCATGTCAAATCATTTAGAGCATGAAATTACATATAATATGCACTATGATAAAATGATTACATGATGTTACGTGATCTCACGAAGTTAGTCTCATTAGCTTGCAAAAGGCTTAATGCAGGCCTGAGAGGAGAAAAATGACATTAAAAAATAATTGACTGAGGCACGTGGGTAGCTCAGTCGGTTAAGCCTCCTACTTCAGCTCAGGTCATGATCTCATGGTTCATGAGTTCAAGCCCCAAGTCAGGCTCTGTGCTGACAGCCTGGAGCCTGGAGCCTGCTTCAGATCCTGTGTCTCCCTTTCTTTCTTCTCCTCCCCGGCTTGTGCTCTGTCTCTCTCTCTCTCTCTCTTAAAAACAAAACAAAACAAAAACAAAAACAAAAACAAAAACAAAAAACAAAAGCATCAAGAAATTTTAAAAAATTAATAATTGACCTATTTATTTTTTCCTGGTTTATCCTAATTCTTTGAAGTTTACTTATTTATTTTGAGAGAGAAAGAGCACACAAGCAAAGAAGGGTCAGAGACAGAGACGAGAGAGGGATTCCCAAGCAGGCTCCACACTGCCAGCACAGAGCTGCAGGGCTCGAACTCACCGCGGGATTTGTGAGGTGGACCAAGAGTCGGACACTAAACCGACTGAGTCACCCAGATGTCCCCTGGTTTATCCTGATTCTTAAAGGATGAAGCAAACAAGGACTTCAACTATATCAGAGCAATGAGATTCAATAGCAGTTTTTGGAAAATAAGAAAATAGGAACACACACACACACACACACACACACACATATTTTCCGCCTTTCTTTGTGTTATCTCCTTATTAGTCTGAATATGCCTTGGCCATCTTACTGTATTGTTGGGATGATAGTTGAGATGCAACCCACTGTCACAAAGAGGAGAGGAGGTACCACTGCTCTGGTCACTTGGAGCACCTGCAGGAAAAAAAAATCACAACACCCCACTGGTCAGAACACCAAAATATGCTAGACTGCATTCTACATTGTATGTTTCCAGATCCTTGATAATACCATGAAGTCAGTTACTAAAATACATTTTTACCTCACTTCTATGAAAGCCACAGTTTTGCAAGTAGGCTAAGTGACTAAAATGGGACCCTGAAGGATACCCATGTGTTTATCTTTGATTTCAGAAATGATGCAAAGCTTTATTAATAAAAGCATACAACCTTGTAGAACTGCTATTGAATTCCATTTTCCCAAGTGACCTATGCTTATGACCCATACTTACAATTGTGCAGAATTTGGTTCATCTACAAAGTTCCATTCACTGTCACGTTTCAACCTACTTGCAAATCATATTGGTAGTTATCATCATTTTCCATGATGCAAATAAAGTTTGCATGGTCTCTTTCTTTATAAATGTTCTTGGCATATGCTATAATTGGAAGTACCTTCACTGATGCTATCTAAATTGGTGAAATTGAAACTAAAGAGCTTCATATCAGATTCTCACGAGAAACCTAAGTATGAGTAATGGGTGTCTTAAACTCAGCTTTCACAATGCAGTAATTTTTACAGTCAGGATTAGAATACGTATTTCTTGATTTTTGATGAATTGCATTATTTGAAAACATTATACGTTTTGAAGGTGCAAATGTTGATAAATATGTACTATTGATATAATTGACTCCCAATTTTTATTTAAATCTTATACTTAAATTCAAACATGAGAGGTCCTAGGTGACACTCTTAACATTGACTAATGTGTTGAAAAAGGAAGTGATTTTGTTTTCCATTTTTATCACTCTAAAGTTCCATAGCTTTCCTGGTGCTAAGAAGAGGATCACAGGCTTTTCTCCAAACCAGCATGAATAGAGTTTTTCTACTTTTTAAATCTTAAGGATTTCATACTTTGTTTTAGCTAATTTTTCTTTTGATGTTTATCTGCATTTTCTCTTATGAGACACTGTTTTAATGCATAAACATTACTTTCAAATTTATATCTATTTTGAGCAGAATAAAATGATATGTCAAATTCTGTGACAGATCTAAAGCAGTCTTGTCAGTGATATTCCAAGATTTAAGCAAATGCACAAAAGAAAGGTACAAAGTTAAGGATCTATGCTTTCACCTTAAGAAGTCAGGTATGAAAGAGAAAATAAATCAAAGTAAATAGAAGATAGAAAACAATAAAAGTGAAGTGGAAAATAATAAGATTGAAACAAAAGAATGGACAAAATTAACCAAGACAAAAACGGGTTTTTTTGGAAAGATTAATAAAACCCATAGGAAAAGTGATGGGGCAAAAGAGTGAGAAAATACAAGTTATTGATATCAGGAACAAAAGAGGTAGTATTATTGCAAGTCGAGCAAGTCAACAAATCTTAAAAGGAATAATAAAATGATATGATGAATAACTTCATGCAATTAAATTCATAACTTAGTTAAAATGGCAAAAAAAAAATCTTGAAAAACATTTTACCAAAGCTTACAAAGGAAGAAAAGAGTATCAGAAAAAGTCCTATAAGCACTTAAGAGATTAATTCAGACAAAATAAAAACTATAATTCTAGGCTCAGATTGCTTCTTTGGTGAGTTTACTAAATGATTTAAGAAAAATATACTATTACTGTTAAGCAAATTCTTTGTGGAAATAAAGAGGAGTTACCACTGCACAACGTACATGAAAACATTAAAAACCCTGCCACCAAAATCCCACTAAAACATTAACAAGATGTATATATGGATATCCCTCATGAACATTTGTTTTCAAAAAAGTCTTAATATATTAGCAAATTGAAACCAGCAATAATTTTTTTTTTTCATCACCATGTAGTGTTTATCCCGGGAATACAAGCTCAATTTGGCATTCCAAATAAATATTCAAAAATACACCATATCGATCTTGGAACATGGTGAAGAAGTGAGGGGACCTGCAGTTCCCTCCTCTCTCAATCAAAGTACTGTTGAAGCTAAAGGACTTTTAACTCTGAGAGTCGGGGAGGAAAAGAGACAGTCTCACGTCCAGAGACCCACCAGGACAACCTGACGGGCCACAGATGCATGATTGAGAACTGCGGGAGACAAAATGAATGGAGGAGAGGGATCCTCTTCTGCGGAGCGACAAAGGGAAGAGAAAGAGCGGCTGGGGAAGCACAGGACTGTATCTGGGGGAGAGAAAAACCACCGACCCGGCGACAAAGACCCAATCCCTGACTGCAGGGCCTTTTCTGGACTGGGGCCGACTGTCCTGTTCTCCCACAAGTGGAGGAAAGGAGCCAGCCCGGGCTCGGTTGCTAGGTCAGGAGCGCCGGAGCGCCGTCTGCAGTGGGAGACAGTGGTCCCCTCCCTGGAGTGCTGTGGGACAGGACAAAGCCTGCCTGCAATAGCGGGCAACATGGACAGGTGTTTCCCCAGTACTAGGGGGTGGACTGGGGGTGGGGGGCGCAGAGCCAGAGTTTAAATCCCAGCTGAGCGCTGGGCATGGGAGTCGGCGGAGCAGGACAAACCCCGTCATTTGCATCCACACCACAGTGAAGATGGGTCGAACACAGTAGTTTGGGACACGCTCTCCATGGAGAAGGTCCTGGGGACAGAAGGGGGCCCACAGTGGAGGCGGACCCGCCCACACCAAACCACGCCCCCTGGCGCTGGGTAACTGCCCATCTCCTAGAGCGGGATTGACAGGGAGGAACCAGACAGCCCCTCCTCCAGACCAGCACTGCTGCTTTGCCTGATTTAATTCTCAGACAATTCTTAATATGTAGATACATTCTTCCTACCTTTTCTCCTTCTTATCTCATCCCTCCTCTAGTCTAGTTACTCTGGTTGTTGGTTGCTAGTTTGTTTAAGCAGACATATTTAATCCATTCTCTTGATACATGTTCTACACCTCCTTCTTTATTCTCCTTCTCTCTCTTGGGGTTAAGCCTTAAAGTTTCTCTGTCTAGATAAATTATTTTATTTTTCTTTTTCCCTGCCTCCTCCTTTATTTTCCTTTCTCTCTCTCTGGATTAAGCCATATAGTTTCTCTGGTCTTTTTTTACTCTTTCTTTTCCCTGTCCCTGTCATGTCTCTCTTTGTATGGGATAAGGCCTCTTCCTTATCTGCCTCCACCTGTTGTTTACTTGTAGCTGGTGTTCCTGGTTTTTGTTTTTGGGATTTTTGATTGTTTGTGTGTGTTTGAGTGTTTTTGCTTTCTGTTTGTTTTTGTTTCTTGGTTTTACTTTCCAGGGCTACTTCAAGAACAAATCAAAGCACACTTATTGGAGGATTCAAAACATCACTACGAGTAGGGAGATAAAGCAACCAGAGTCACAACAACAGAGAACAAGTAACACTCTCCAAATACACCTCCTGAAGGGCCAGGCCCTGGACAGTGTATGATCCCTCTTTAATATAGTAGTGTTTGAAGGAACAGTACACATAACAAGCTTTCAAAACACATAAGGGACAGAAAAGTAGCCAAAATGATGAAACGGAAGGATTCCCCTCAAAAGAAATTCCAGGAAGAAATGACAGCTAAAGAATTGATCAAAAAAGATGTAAACAATATAACTGGACAAAAATTTAGAATAATAGTCATAAGATTAATTGCTGAAGTTGAAAAACAGCCCAGAAGACAGCAGAGAATCTATCATGCAGAAATCAAGGAACTAAAAAATAGTCATGATGAATTAAAAATTGCTGTAAACGAGGTGCAAAATAAACTAGAAGTGGTGACAGCCAGAATTGAAGAGGCAGGGGGAGAATAGGTGAAATAGAAGATAAAATCATGGAAAAAAGATGAAGCTGAGAAAAAGAGAGAAAAAAAATATTCTGGATCACAAGGGGAGAATTAGAGAACTAAGTGACTCAATGAAACGGAACAATATCTGTATCATAGGAGTTACAGAAGAAGAAGAAAGACAGAAAGGGGCCAAAGGTGCACTTGAACAAATCGTAGCTGAGAACTTCCTCAATTTGGGGAAGGAAACAGACATTGAAATCCAGGAGGCACAGAGAACTCCCTTCAGACATAACTTGAATCGATCGTCTGCATGACATATCGTAGTGAAACTGGAAAAATACAAAGATAAAGAGAGAATTCTGAAAGCAGCTAGGGACAAATGGGCCTAACCTACACATAAGGTAGACACATAAGGGTAGTAGTTTCAATCTATCTACTGAAACATGGCAGACCAGAAAGGAGTGGCAAGAAATCTTCAATGCAATGAACAGGAAAAATATGCAGCCAAGTCTGTCATTCAGAATAGAAGGACAGATAAAGGTTTTCCCAAACAAACAAAAACTGAAGTAATTCATCACCACTAAAACAGCCCTACAAGAGATCCTAAGGGGGACTCTGTGAGTGAAATGTTGCAAAGACCACAAAGGACCAGAGACATCACTACAAGCATGAAACCTACAGACATCACAATGACTCTAAAACCATGTCTTTTAATAACAACACTGAATATAAATGGACAAAATGCTCCAATCAAAAGACATAGGGTATCAGAATGGATACAAAAAAAAAAAAAAAAAACAAGACCCACCTATTTGCTGTCTACAAGAGACTCATTGTATACCTGAGGACACCTTCAGATTGCAAGTGAGGGGATGGAGAACTACCTATTATGCTACTGGAAGTGAAAAGAAAGCTGCAGTAGCCATACTTATACCAGACAAACTAGATTTTAAACTAAAGACTGTAACAAGAGATGAAGAAGGGCATTATATAATAATTACAGTGTCTATCCATCAAGAAGAGCTAACAATTATGAGTGTTTATGCACTGAATTCGAAGGCACCCAAATATATGAAACAATCACAAACCTAAGCAATCTTGTTGGTAAGAATGTGGTAATTGCAGGGGACTTTAATACTCCACTTACAACAATGGGCAGATTATCTAGGCAGAAAATCAATAAAGAAACAATGGCCTTGGATAATACACTGGGCCAGATGGACTTGACAAATATATTTAGAACTCTGCATCCCAAAGCAATGGAATATACTTTCTTCTCCAGTGCACATGGAACATTTCCAAGATAGATCATATACTGGGTCACAAAACAGCCCTCAATAAATATAAAAGAATTAAGATCATACCATGCACACTTTCAGATCACAATGCTATGAAACATGAAATCAACCACAGGAAAAAGGTTGGAAAACCTCCAAATGCATGGAGGTTAAAGAACATCCTACTGGGGCGCCTGGGTGGCGCAGTCGGTTAAGCGTCCGACTTCAGCCAGGTCGCGATCTCGCGGTCCGTGAGTTCGAGCCCCGCGTCGGGCTCTGGGCTGATGGCTCGGAGCCTGGAGCCTGTTTCCGATTCTGTGTCTCCCTCTCTCTCTGACCCTCCCCCGTTCATGCTCTGTCTCTCTCTGTCCCAAAAATAAATAAAAAACGTTGAAAAAAAAAATTTAAAAAAAAAAAAAAAAAAAAAAAAAAAAAAAAGAACATCCTACTAAAGAACGAATGGGTCAACCAGACAATTAAAGAAGAAATAAAAAATATATATTGAAACAAATGAAAATGAAAACACAACAATTCAAACCCTTTGGGATACAGCAAAGGCAGTTCCAAGAGGGAAATACATTGCAATCCAGGCCTATCTCAAGAAACAAGAAAAATCCCAAATACAAAATCTAACAGCACACCTAAAGGAACTAGAAGCAGAACAACAAAGAAACCTCAAAAACAGCAGAGGAAGAGATATCATAAAGATCAGGGCAGAAATAAACAATATATAATCCAAAACAAAACAAAACAAAGCCAACAGTAGAACAGATCAATGAAACCAAGAGTTGGTTTTTCGAAAAAATAAACAAAATTGATAAACCTCTAGCCAGGCTTCTCAAAAAGAAAAGAGAGAGGAGCCAAATAGATAAAATCATGAATGAAAATGTATTTATCACAACCAATCCCTCAGAAATACAAGGAATTATCATAGAATACTATGAAAAATTATATGCCAACAAACAGGATAAGCTGGAAGGAACGGACAAATTCCTAGACACTCACACAATACCAAAACTCAAACGGGAAGAAATAGAACACTTGAACAGACCCATAATTAGCGAAGAAATTGAATCAGTTATCAAAAATCTCCCAACAAATAAGAGCCCTGGACCACATGGCTTCCTGGGGAATTCTACCAGACATTTAAAGCAGAGATAATACCTATCCTTCTCAAGCTATTCCAAAAAATAGAAATGGAAAGAAAACTTCCAGACTTATTCTATGAAGCCAGCATTACCTTGATTCCTAAACCAGAGAGGGACCCCACAAAAAAGGAGAACTACAGGCTAATATCCCTGATGAAATTAGATGCAAAAATTCTCAACCAGATATTACCAAATTGAATTCAACAGCATATGAAAAGAATTATTCACCATGATCAAGTGGGATTCATTCCCAGGCTGCATGGCTGGTTCAATATTCTCAAATTAACCCATGTGATACATCATATTAATAGAAGAAAGGATAAGACCCATATGATCCTCTCAATAGATGAAGAAAAAGTATTGACAAAATACAGCATCCTTTCTTAAAACCCTCAAGAAAGTCAGGATAGAAGAAACATACCTAAACATCATAAAAGCCATGTCTGAAAAGCCTACTGCTAATATCATCCTCAATGGGGAAAAACTCAGAGCTTTCCCCCTGAGGTCAGGAACACGACAGGGATGTCCACTCTCACTGCTGTTGTTTAACATAGTGTTGGAAGTCTTAGCATCAGCAATCAGACAACAAAGTGAAATCAAAGGCATCAAAATTGGAAAAGAAGAAGCCAAACTTTCAGTTTCACAGGTGACATGATACTCTACATGAAAACCCAAAAGACTCCACCAAAAGACTCCAGGAACTGATACATGAATTCAGCAAAACTGAAGGATACAAAATTAATGTACAGAAATTAATGTACAATAAAATTGCATTTTATACATTAATAATGAAGCAACAAAAGGGAAATAAAGAAACTGGTCCCATTTACAATTGCACCAAGAACGATAAAATACCTATGAATAAACCTAACCAAAGATGTAAAAGATCTGTATGCTGAAAACTATAGAAAGCTTATGAAGGAAATTGAAGAAGATACAAAGAAATGGAAAAACATTCCAATCTCATGGAAAGGAAGAATAAATATTATTAAAATGTCAATACTACCCAAAGCAATCTACACATTCAATGCAATCCCAATCAAAATTCTTCTTAAAGCTAGAACAAGCAATCCTAAAATTTGTATGGAACCACAAAAGACCCTAATTAGCCAAAGTAATATTGAAGAAGAAAATCAAAGTGGGAGGCATCACAATCCCAGACTTTACCCTCTACTACAAAGCTGTAATTATCAGGACAGTCTGGTATTGGCACAAAAACAGACACATAGACCAATAGAATAGAATAGAGAACCCAGAACTGGGCCCACAAATGTGTGGCCAACTAATCTTTGACAATGCAGGAAAGAGTATCCAATGGAAAAAAGACAGTCTCTTTAACAAATGGTCTGGGAGAACTGGACAGCAACATACAGAAGAATGAAACTAGACGACTTTCTTACACCATTCACAAAAAATAAACTCAAAATAGATGAAAGATCTAAATGTGAGACAGGAAACCATCAAAACCCTAACGGAGAAAGCAGGCAACAACCTCTTTGACCTCAGCCACAGCAATTTCTTACTCAACACATCTCCAAAGGCAGGGAAATTAAAAGCAAAAATGAACTATTGGGATCTTATCAAGATAAAAAGCTTCTGCACTGCAAAGGAAACAATCAACAAAACTAAAAGGCAACTGACCGAATGGGAGAAGGTATTTGCAAATGACGTATCAGATAGAGGGTTAGCATCCAAAATCTATAAAGAACTCACCAAATCCTACACCTGAAAAATGAATAATCCAGTGAAGAAATGGGCAGAAGACATGAATAGACACTTTTCCAAAGAAGACATCCAGATGGTCAACACACACATGAAAAGATGCTCAACGTAACTCTTCATCAGGGAAATACAAATCAAAGCCACACTGAGATACCACCTCACGCTGGTCAGAGTGGCTAAAATTAACAAATCAGGAAACTACAGATGCTGGCAAGGATGTGGAGAAAGGGGGACATTCTTATACTCTTGGTGGAAAGGCAAACTGGTGCAGCCGCTCTGGAAAACAGTGTGGAGGTTCCTCAAAAAGTTAAAAATAGAACTACCCTGTGACCCAGCAATAGCACTATTAGGAATTCATCCTAAGGTTACAGGAGTGCTGATTCATAGGGCACCTGTAACCCAATGTTTATAGGAGCATTTTCAACAACAGCCAAATTATGGAAAGAGCCTAAATGCCCATCAACTGACAAATGGATAAAGAAGATGTGGTTTATATATTCAATGGAATACTACTTGGCAATGAGAAAAAATGAAATCTTGCCATTTGCAGCAATGTGGGTGGAACTGGAATATTATGCTGAGTGAAATAAGTCAGTCAGAGAAAGACAGATACCATATGTTTTCACTCATATGTGGATCTTGAGAAACTCAACAGAAGACCATGGGGGAAGGGAAGGGGAAAAAATTACAGAGAGGGAGGGAGGCAAACCATAAGAGAGTCTTAAATGCAGAGAACAAACCGAGGGTGGATGGGGGGCCGGATGAGGGGAAAGTGGGTGATGGGCATTGAGAAGGGCACCTGTTGAGATGAGCACTAGTGTGGTATGGAAACCTATTTGACAATAGATTATATTCATAAAAATATAATAAAAAATAAAAATACACCATATCAGCAGAATAAAAAAAAAGATTAAAAATATAATCTTTCAATGGGCATAAAAATATTTGTGACAATTCAACATCAACTTATGTTAAAAAGGAAAAGAAAAATCATCAGTAACCTAGGAATAAAAGAGCACTTCTTCAACCTAAATAAAAGGTATAAGTGAGCACATTTATGAATGCCATGCTTAACAGTAAAAGACTGGAAATTTTTCCTAATATCTTGAGCAAAAGAGAGATATCTGCTCTCAAGACTTTGCCCAACATTTTACTGGAAGTCCTGGCCATTAAAATAGGCAAGAAAAAGAAATTTTAAAAACACAGATTGTAAAGAAAGAAGGAGAATTCAATATTTGCAGATAACATAACTGTATAAGGTGAGCGCCTATAAGAATAGACAGAAAGTCCTACCTGAACTAATAAGAAAATTAAGCCTATGATGCAGAATATATAAATGTATATCTATGTGTTAGCAACAATATGTGGGCACTAAAATTTTTTTAAATGCCATTTATGGTAGAATAAGAAATGCTTAGAAATCAGTTTAATGAAAGATATGTAAGACTTTCCCACTGAAAATACTAAAATGTTGCTGAGAAAAATGAGAACGTAAATAAATAGAAAGTTATGTTCATGGACTTACAGATTTCAAGTTGTTAATATGTTAATTCTACAAATTATCTATAAATCCAACTTCATCTCGTGGAGAATTGTAACTGGATTTTATAGAAATTGACATGCTATTTCTAAAATATATGCAGCAATGCAAAAGGTATAGAATAGCTAAATAATAATGAACAATTGCAAAATTGGAGAACCTGTCCTAGGAGATTAACACGGCAGCTAAGGTGGAAGGATGAACACAAAAATTAATGGAAATAAGAAAGTAATTTTTTGGTTCGAAATTCCTAGCTCAGACACAAGATAGTAATTAGTATAAGATGGACTCTAAATCTCAACATAAAGGCCAGTGTCATAAAGCTCCAGGAAAATGTCGGGGAGTCTCTTTGCAACCTTGGGGTAAGCAAGTATTTCTTAGAGAAGATACGGAAAACAATAACCATATGCAGTAAGAGCAGCCACAAAATGGTAAATTGGAGTTTGTCAAAATGGAAAACTTCTGCAAACCTAAGACACCTTTAGGGAAAACATAGTTATCCATAGACTGAGAGAAAAGTGTTGTAATACATGAGCTGACAAAGATTATGTACAGAATATTTTCTTAAACTCCTGCACTACAATAATAGAAAGATATACCAATAGAGAGATGGGCAAAATTTGAGCACACGCATTACAAACTAAGATATGCAGATCTCCAGTAATATATGCAAATGGTACATGATAAGGAGCTAATCATAATTAGTCTTCAGGGATATGCAAAGTACTAGTATAATAAGACACCACTCTACACTCGATAGAATAGCTAAAAAAAATCTTTGACCATAAAATATTGAATTAAGTGTAGAGCAGCCAGAACTCTGATACATAGCTGGAGTGGAGATAAAGAGGTTTTTAAGTAAACATTCTCTGTAGAAATGCTTTTTGGCAGTGAACAAGTTAATTATACATCTACCTGGTGACTGAGCAACCCCACTCCTAAGTACTTATGGTAATGAACATAAAATTGGAAGATTTCCAAAGCCTCATACAAGAATGTTCATAGTAGCTTTATTTATGATGGCAAAGTACAGGAAACAAGGTCCCTTATCTATCAATCAGAGAATGATTAGCAAACTTTATTCTATTTATCTAATGGAATATTCACAGCAATGTGAATGAACAAATGACTGAAATTTAAAACACACGTGATTTTTCATAGTGAAAGAAATTAGACATAAAAGAGTAAATACAGTATGCTTGTGTTCTAAAAAATTTCTACAAGAAAGAAAAGGAATATATAATGATAAGAAATTAAATTAATGGTTGTTTCTTGGGGTGTTATTTATTGGGAAGGGCCATGGAGGAACCCTTCTGTGATTTAAAGGCATGTAGATTAAGAAATCCAATTGTGCATTTAAGATCTTTGTATTTCATTGCATGCAAATTATGCCTCAGTTAAAAGATGTATTCTTCTTTGATTTTTGGCAAAAATGTTTGATAATGTTTTATTTCTTAATGTACAAATTGATACAGACATTTTGAAGTTAACTCTTATGAAAATTATTCCATTACTACCTAGACTGGTGCTTCCTTCCATGACAAGTGTAAATGCTTGTTTAGCAAGTCCAGGAGCCACATAGGATTATATCATTTTCTAGTTAGAGAAAGTATATTCATCAGATATTATGAATGAAATGTAATAGAAATATAGAATGTACATAATAGGATACTATTAAAATATTTATTTTTAAAATAAATAATGTGTCTCTAGTTATAGGCTAGAAAATAACTGTAAATGTGCTGAATACATTCTGAAACAGAACTAACATCTGTGGGAATGCAAGCTGGTGCAGCCACTCTGGAAAGCAGTATGGAGGTTCCTCAAAAAACTAAAAATAGAACTACCCTAGACCCAGCAATTGCACTACTAGGCATTTGTCCACGGCATACAGGTGTGCTGTTTCAAAGGGACACGTGCACCCCCATGTTTATAGCAGCACTATCAACAATAGCCAAAGCATGGAAAGAGCCCAAATGTCCATCGATGGATGAATGCATATAGAAGATGTGGTGTATATATACAAAGGAGTACTACTCGGCAATCAAAAAGAATGAAATCTTGCCATCTGCAACTACGTGGATGGAACTGGAGGGTATGATGCTAAGTGAAATTAGTCAGAGAAAGACAGCAATCATATGACTTCACTCATATGAGGACTTTAAGAGACAAAACAGATGAACCTAAGGGAAGGGGAGCAAAAATAATACAAAAACAGGGAGGGGGACAAAACAGAAGAGACTCACAAATATGGAGAATAAATGGAGGGTTACGGGAGGGATTGTGGGAGGGGGGATGGGCTAAATGGGGAAGGGGCATCAAGGAATCTACTCCTGAAATCATTGTTGCACTATATGCTAACTAACTTGGATGTAAATTACAAGATAAAAAAATAAAACAAGTTAAAAAAAAAACAAACAAACTAGCATCTGTCCCCTTTGCATAAACATTCATAAAATGCTGTGTGATATAAAAATATTTGTATTCAGGCAGAAATCCCAACTTTAAAACGAAATTATCAATTACTGTCAGGAAATAACGGTTTCGAAAATAAATATGATGATGCGAGCATTTTACCTATTCTTCATAAATGCTTACATGCGCAGTCTTCGTTCAGTGAGAGTTTGAGGAAAGCGGGCGCTCTTTTTAAAAATGACACCGTCAGGGTCACTTCTTCTCCAGCGTTCCGAAGAACCTGAACCTGAAACAAAAAGGAGTGAAAATGATACCATCGTCAGTATGTTCACGAAATATCTTATGCGATAGCAAAGACCTTGAAATGATTGGGTGTCTTTTCGCCTCTCTTTTTTGCCCTAGAGGTGAGAAACATTTTATTAAAATAGAGAATGAATTACATAACACTTAGGAATACAGCCATCACCTCCTTTCTCTTCCCACCGTTTGGTGGTCCCCTGTTCGCTCACAATGTCATCATCTTCCGTTCATATTCATAGATATCTCTTACGTGTACGGTCTCTATTAGGCAATATGAGAGATTATGACTTCTATAGGAAGGTACGGTGCTCGAGCCTCTATGCCATCAATTTAATAAACATTTATTGAACCTCTATTACACACCCCCTTGGACATATAAAAATAAATGGCCCTGAAGATGTTGATGAAAGAGCTAATTCAAATGAAATAAAATTGCCCCGATTCACTCAAGCACTTTTGCAAAAACAACAACAACAAAACAAACAAGCAAACAAAAACACACAAGAAACACATAGGTATTCCTTTCCTGTCATATCACCGCATATTTTATGCTTCCTTTCCCTGCAAACTTGGAATAATGGTCAAGACTGTTATCCTCAACTCTCAACATGTTTCACATTGTAGACTAATGGGTTTACTTCTATCACTTACAGTAATGTCAATGCCTTAAAAATTATATCAAGATACGTGTGAGAAATAGCTAAAGAAGTACAAGAAACTGAGGAGTTATTTAGAGCAAAGGTACCTAGAAAACATATAAATATGTCTTAATTTAAAAAGCTCACATTGACTGAGAGGGGAATTGGAAACAATTAGAGAAGAGACGGCTAATGAACCTGGGAACACAGCTTGTTATTAAACATCCACAAAAAACGCTCAACCTCCAGTCCTGAGAGAATTGGCTATCAAAATGATTTAGAATGACTTCTGGTCCGGAAATGAGGGTATGGGTTCAGCTCCCTTTGCTCCCCACCCAGGGAGTATAAACACTCAAAAACTTGCAAGAGACAGCTGAAATGCAAGTGACCTCTGCAAGATCAAGGAAAAGGGAACTCAGTAGGGATCCCAGGATGGTAGCAACAGCAAAGAGGACACCAAGCAGCCAGCGGAGGAACTTCAACCCACTGCTGGATAAAGCATCCCTTTGTCCACTTAGTGGCACCAGGGGGGCCCGGGCTGAGAGAGCTCCTCCCACTTCCTCAAATCGCATCAGCAGGGAACAGTGAGAAATCAATCAGACCCAAGACGCCAGACAGGCTCTAAGAAGTATATTGTCAATGGAACCACAGCCCACAAAACTAGGCTAGGACCTTTGTGGTAGAGTGAATTCCTGCTAAAAAGAAAAAAACAAATCTTATGTAAGAGCCACAGTCTCAACATAACAAGCAAAGTGGCCAGGATATAATAAAATAGCATGTCCCTCGAAGAACCAGGAAAATCACAACTTAAATGAGTAAAGAGAGCTAACTCAAACTAGATGAATTACATGCTGGAATTATCTGACAAGGACTTTAAAGCCACCTTAATAAAAATATGTCAACAAGAAATGACAAATTCTCTTGAATCAAATGAAGAATTACAAACTCTCAGCAAAGAAATACAAATTATGAAAATAAAAGGAAAATTGTAGAACTAAAAAATGTGCTAACATAAATTAAAAAAAAAAAAAAAAGAACCTTACTGAGGACTCTAGGTGGCTCAGTCAGTTAAGTGGCCGACTTTGGCTCAGGTCTTAACCTCACAGTTCCTGAGACCGAGCTCCATGTCAGGCCCTGTACTGACAGTGCAGGGCCTGCTTGGAATTCTCTGCCTCCCTCTCTCTCTGCCCCTCTCCTTCTCACACTCTGTCTCTCACACACACACTCTCTCCCTCTCAAAAATAAATAAACATTAAAATAATAATAATAATAATAACAAAATTGGCTCAGTAATACAGTGACGATGACATAAGACAGAATCAGTAACTTGATGACAGAACAGTAAAGTTTGCCCACTCTGAACAATAGACAAGATAAAGTCACACGCAGAAAAAAAGTACTATATTTCATCACATTGAAAGTAGGAAAAAAGCTTAAAAATGAATAAAATTAGATAATCATTTCTATAGATGCATAGAAGCATTACAAAATACAGTTGATAGAAACTCAGAAACCTGAGTATACAAGAGTATCTTCATATCATAAAGAAGATATAATTCTTTTTTAGAAACATCATAATTAACTTTGATTTATTGAGACATTTCTCTCTGAGATCAGAAATGAGACAAAAATATCCACTATCTTCAGTTTTCCTCAATCTTTCTTCAGGTCTTCTCACAGTAAGGCAAGAAAAGAGCTAATAAAATGCATGAGAATTGAAAGAAGAAATGAAAGTTTTATTGTTCAGAGAGAAGATAATTTCTTTACTTATATTTTGAGAGAGAGAGAGTGTGTATGCACAAGTGGGGGAGGGGCAGAGAGAGAGGGAAGGACAGAATCTGAGCTGACAGTGGGCGTAAACTCATGATGTGAGCTGAAGTCAGACGCTTAGCCCACTGAACCACTCAGACACCTCAACATAATTTTGAACATAGAAAATCCTTGGGAATCTATAGACATTATTACATGAGATATTAGCAGGTGAGTTTCTAAGGGAGTTTAGCATGGAACAGTATAGACACAAAGCAATACCTTGTTAGAAAGAAAACCACAAGCCCCAAATGTAGTCACATTTGTTAGGCCTTCACCAAACCAGGGCCTAAAACCTAATCTAATTTCACTTGCAACCTCTCCCAGAAATGTAGTGAGGAATTTTCTGGTCAGGACTAAGGAGGTAATCTTCCTGCCTTCCTCCCTTCCTCCCTTCCTCCCTTCCTCCCTTCCTCCCTTCCTCCCTTCTTTCCTTCTTTCTTTCTTTCTTCCTTTCTTTCTTTCTTTCTTTCTTTCCTCCTCCTTTCTTTCCTTCTTTCTTTTTGCTTTCTTTCTTTCTTTCTTTCTTCCTCCTTTCTTTCCTTCTTTCTTTCTTTTTTCTTTCTTTCTTTCTTTCTTCCTCCTTTCTTTCCTTCTTTCTTTCTTTCTTTTTTCTTTCTTTCTTTCTTTCTTTCTTTCTTTCTTCCTCCTTTCTTTCCTTCTTTCTTTCTTTCTTTCTTTCTTTCTTCTTTCCTCCTTTCTTTCCTTCTTTCTTTCCTTCCTTCCTTCCTTCCTTCTTTCCTTCTTGTTTCTTTCTTTCTTTCTTTCTTTCTTTCTTTCTTTCTTTCTTTCTTTCTTCTCTAGTTGTCCCTCCCCATATCTGCCTATAATAAAAATCCTTCCATCTTGTACAGAACCTTAGAGCTTCTTTCTACTTGCTGGATGGAAGTCTGCCTGATTCATAAATGGCTTAACAAAGTGAATTAGATTTTAAAATTTACTTGGTTACATTTTATTTTTGTAACAGCACAAAGGTCACCTGGTTTGATTGAATATCAACAAGCATAACATTATTTTTTAAATAATGGAACTCTATGTTATGTCATGGATCACTGGACATAATACTGCGAAGATATCAATTCTCTCCTACTTTTCTGTAGATGTAAGACAACCTCATTCAAGGTCCCAATGTTTGTGGGATTTTTTTTTTACTCCATTTTGTCTTAGTGGGGACTTACGAGCTTGGCTTACATTTTCCATTGACACATAACACTGATATAATCACTATTATATCATTGTATTAGGAGTTTGTGAGTCAGTGAAATATATGGGATGGTGGAATGCAACAGGTCAATCCTTATATTCCATAGTAAGTGTACAACAAATAATATCTACTGCTCAATAACAAAATAACCATATGAGCATCTTAAGCATAAATACGAGAATAAACATGTATAAGTTAAATATGGTTGCCTCAGCAATCGGCAATGGGCAAGCTACTTTACATGTGTACTTCAATCTTGAAGTTTTTATTCAAATGTAATTGCAAAAAATCGGAACAAATAATTTTCAATTGTAAAATCTCACCCTAAAGAGATAATTTAGTTTTGCCTTTAATAAAAGATCAAATATGGCTATCTTTCGGCAATCACAAGTTCAAGTCCTTGACACAGACACATTTCTTAATAAATGCAAGAATATTCACTTTTTCAGTGAACAGGATTGAGATAATGTGTTTAAATTTTTCTGAGCTTTGCAAATATGCTTTGAATACATATTTAATCAGCCTGGTACTGTCAGGTTGGAAAATATAGGTTATACATCATGAGTAATGATGGATGTCATCTGGCTGCAAAATCAGAAATCTGCACCAATAAATCCAGCTGTCTTTTTCATTTTCATTCACATTTTATGATGCAAATCAAATGTGCATTTTGATCAGATCATGTATCAGCATGACTATTCTATCATGTCGCCTTGGGTATGTACATGAGGAAAGGGCAAGGGATTGGTAAAGGATGGTAATCAATAGGAACAAAAGTGGGGCAGGTATTAAAATAGATATTTATAGTTTTATTCTATTAAGCGATGACAAACCTAACAACTCAGTTTATGAACTGAATGTTTTTGAGTTTCACTCACCTGTTAGAAGGGAAACTTCATAAAATCATTTGTCTTCTTCACCCTTTCCTCCTTCCACTTAGAGGATATTCTATCTAATATGAGATTTTCAAGAGGAATTTATCTATCTGCCACAGCTTTGGTATATGAAGTTAATTTTGCCCATAGCTGGGAAGTGGTTTGTATTTTTTGTTTTTTAAAGACGATTTTTATAGAGGAGTTTAAGGTTTACAGCAAGATTGTAGGGAAAGCCCAGGGAGTTCCCATATTCTTCCTGCCTCCACACATGCACAGCCTTCCCCATCATCAACATCCTCTACCAGAAGGGTACATTTGTTACAAATAATGAACTGACATTGACACACCATGATCACAAGGCACCCTGAGTCTATTGTTTACCTTAGGGTTCACTCTTGGTATTGTACATTCTATGGGCTTGGACAAATATATAATGACATGTATTCACCATTATTGTATAATGTAAGTATTTTAACTGCCCTAAAAATTCTCTGTGCTCTGCCTATTCATCCCTGTCCCCTACCCCAACCTTGGGGATTAATTTTAATCGGTGAAAAGAGGGACTTCTGCTTTGCCTGGGCGTACTTTAAGCACACACCAGGAAACACACACACACAGACGCATACACACACACACACACACACACACACACACATCTTCAGTGCCAACAAAGGCAGTTAGAAAGTCTGTGAGGGTCACAATCACTACCCTCGCGTGATGTCAGAACAAGCAAGTAAGATTTCCATCTCCAGACTGTAAGATAAGTACTGCTGTTCACTGATGACAGTGATGGAAAACAGTTACCTAGAATTTCACATTAACATTTGACTCATCTCTCTTGACATGTTAAGTGCAGTAAATCATTTTCCTAAAGTCCTGACTCTTGGCTGAAAAGGAAATTAAATGTGACTTTGAGGAATGATTTCAAATACGTTGCTTCACAGACAAAACGACTAGGCTAACACTAGATACAACCACATGCTTTTCTGTTCATGTTAGGAAAATAATTACATGTCAACACGGAATAAACAAATCACTTTTGTATTATATATACTATTACGTAATCACTTTTTGTTTATGTTAATTGTGGGGGAAAAAAAACTCGACTTACTACGTGTATTATGGGTTAAGAGTTTGAGAGGAAATTGTAATTGAATGGCTTTCCTGAATGGGGTCAGAGGGTCCCCTGGCCCTGTGCACCTGCCTTCACGTTCAGGTTTCAAAGGAATCTGCAGAATAACAGTTGACCGAGCAGACGGCCGTCTCTGAGGTGTGAGTGCAGGTGAATACATTAACACCCACAGATTACACCTGGGCTCACAGTGGCTGCCAGGTGGCAGGGCGGAAGATTGAGCCTTCTGAAGGGAGAACCATTTGGCCAAGGAAGGAGTCTACAGTGGTCACGAGAACTGGTGCTATTGGGTTGCTAGGAAATCAAGTGTAACAGCGGAGATTATCCAACTGGAAAATGAGGTATGGAACTGTATCCAGGAAGATCACATCACATCACCACCGGAAGTAGGGGGTGAACCAACTATGAGAAATCGACTATAATTTAGAATTTGGAAGAAGCAATGCAGAAGAAGAAAGGGATTTGGGCTGATTTAAAAATAGCATCTTTCACATTGAATTGGTGTGATCAGGGGGATAGAGAACGGTGCTGAAGGGCCAGGAGTAGATGGGATAGGGATCAGAATTTATCACGGACAAAGCAGTTCAAGAAAGGCAATGTGACCCTCTTGAGGGTGCATTCACTCATTTCTTCATCTTGTCTGCATGTTAATTTGTGAAAACAATCCATATATGTAAAGGGATACAACAGGAGGCTTCCTACAGTCATTTCTAGTCTAAATTTATGTTACTTTAAAATGAAAAGTCACAGCAAAAATGTATATCCGGTTATATGTTTAAAAAAAGAACGACTGAAATTTTAATATTTCTGAATTCATAGAGTTTCTGCCTCAAGTAGTGTTGAAGTATGCAGTAATTTTTGGATTCTGGTAAATATTACAATCAAGAATAAAATTTGAATGAATAAGAAAGTTCAGCTCTAAAAATAATCAGGATATAATAATAATATCAATGAATTTTAATATGCAAGAAAACCATTTACTTTAGTGAGGCAAAATGTTGAAACATTTGAGCAAATTTTCCTGGATTATTTAAAGCTATGACTAAAAATAATTCCATCACTTTCAAAGACTCCATTGAAACGAGATTCTATGTAGCAAAAGTGGATGAAAAGTCAAATGCTAGATGAATGGAACTTCAATGTAACAAGCAGAATACATTGTTAACTAGTTCACATGGCTGTAGAAATGCTATGACAGCATTTGTTTTAATTCCAAGATGATTTCCTCAATAATTCAAGCAATATTTTACTTTGTCTTCTTATTGTTATACGGCCAATTGACTAGTTTATGTTCTATTAAGCAGGCTTAATTAAATTTTAAAATTCCTTAAAGCTTTACTTCACAAGCGGCATCTGGGACAGATGGGTTCAAAACTAAGTTTTATCTAATTCTTAAAGAAGAGATTATTCCAGCGTGAAATTATTGAAGTCTCTTCATGTTACAAAATCAAACTAAAATGAAAACAAATAATAAAAGCTGACATAAATCATATGAAGAAACAAAAGACCACTGTTAATATAAAGATAGATGTAACAATTTAAATACACTATTCACTTATAGAATCCTACAAGTGACAAATGAAATTATACTATGACCAAATAGGCTGTATTTCAAAATAGCAAACCTGGATAAATACCAAGAAGTTATTATCAATGTAATTAATTTCATCAAGGTAAATATACATAACCTATTAATAGTATCAATAATAGATAGGATGGGGGGGGCAGATTTTGTCCTCTCCATTAGAGTCTGAAAGGACATTTGGTCAAATTGAGCTGTAATTTCTAATAAAAACTCTAAGAAAAACAGGAATAGGAGAAAATCTCACGATGTTTCCTGAATATCCCTGGCTGTTGCCTGAGCCTACCATGGTCTCTCTCTAAATATTCCCATGGCTCTCATCCTGACTTCCTCTGCTTTTACCTCAAAAATCATCCCAATAAGTCCTATCTTCATCCATCTATTTAAAGTTACAGCTCTCCACATACCTCTGCCCTCATTTCCCTGTTCTACCTGTCATTTTTCATACCTATTAGCACATTCCTACCTACCGCATAGTGTGCTGACATATTATGTCTAATGTTCTTCTATCTATGCACCATGAAAATGTGTGCACGCAAGGACAGCAGGCTGTATCTTTTCGCAGGTATGTTCAAAGAGTCGGGCATGGCATAGCACCTATCTCATAAAAATCTTCATTAAGTAGTTTTGGGTGATTAAGCTATTAAGTTTTATTAAAAATCATTTTAAAAAGCAAAAAAAAATTTTCCTACATGTTGAAGCAGCGAGACCATGTCAATTAAAATCAGGTACTAGATAAAGATGTTCACGGTCTCCAGTATTTTTCAAAAAATATTTTATGAGTTCTACAAACATAGTAAGATAAAAAAAAATAAAATTTTATAAATATTAAGAAAATAAAATTAACCCATTATTAAAAATATAATTGTGCACGTAAAGAATTCTCCACAAGACTTAAATTCCATAAGACTGGAATTTAAAAGAAAAGGTGTTAAGATCGCTTCATTGAAGATCACTGCGATGTACAACACCTTTTTCTTAGCAATACACATCAGGGGAAAATATTAAAGATCTGGAGGGAAAAACCTATAAAATCCTTAGATGTTTGGAGCACCTGGGTGACTCAGTTGGTTGAGCTTCGGGCTTTGGCTCAGGTCATGATCTCGTGGTTCCTGAGTTCAAGCCCTGCGTTGGTCTCACTAATTGTCAGCCTGTCAGGGAGGAGCACGCTTCAGATCCTCTGTCCCCTCTCTCTGCTCCTCCCCCTCCTGCACTCTCTCTTTCTCTCTCTCAAAAAACAAATAAAACATAAAAAAACAAAAATCCTTAGATTTTTCAAAGCATATATTGCTTTAAAGTAATTTGTATCTTTTATTGAAGGATAGATACCAAACTCTAAAGCCTTGCAAGGATATGCCACATACTTGGTGAAATTTTCTAGGAGAACAAATTAAGTCCAAAGAAAGTATTAAAATAGCCTCCAGAATATCCAAAAATGCTAAGAAGAGCAGCAGTAGGGCTTGGGAGGAGCTGAGTGAGTCATGTCTGAATATGTTTGTCATTTAATCCAATCAGCATGTTATTGATATGTAAATAAATTAGTAGAAATGGATAAAAACTACAAAGTAGATCTCGATGTACTTGAACTTTTAATACACGATAGAGATGTTTTTCTTTTAATCAAGTGTTTAAAAGACTGGTTATAATAAATGGTACAAACATATCTGGCTATCCTTTTAGAAGAAAATAAAATAGGATACAATTTTAAGCAATATACTAGCAACAAGTCTTAATGAATTAAAGATTTAAATGTAAATACTCTGTCCAAAATAATGTAAGACCCTATATGTGGGATTCCATGTAAAACCTAGGCGTGAGAAGAACATATTAAACCGAACAACAACCCAGCACCTAGGAGAGGCAGTTGTGTCTCTAAAGCTATATACAGATAGATATCAATGTATCTAAATGTACATTTTGCCACACTTTTGCCTGTTCTTTGAATTCAGCTGAATTAGTCACTTTTTTTCAAATAGAGAGGAAGAGAGCTGCTTCTTATTTTGTTTTTCTGCTTGCTTGTTTGTTTTGGTTGCAATTTGATCAGTAACTCCTAGACAGGGCCACTGCTCCTTTGACCCTTGACACTGTTCTGAATGATCTCGAAAGGAAAGTTCCAAGATTTACTTATTTGCTAAGACCCACCAGTAGGGAAGCGCAGTTTTCAAATTCATCATTTCACTTTGTGCTGGACAAAAGCACAGGGAATACTGGGCTTGAATATTGCAGCTCATTAGATATAGAAACGACACTAGACGCACGGGCTAAAAGCTGCCTGTGTGACAGCTGGGGGGCCACCCACCCTGTCCTAACCACCACGTCTCTCTTAATTAACTGATGCATACATGGATGGTTCTTTACATATGACACTTTCAGAGATGATGGTGCAGCCTAACGCAACACTGTTAAAATATCTCGGCAATAATTCAATATGACAATATTGTCTCTACTGAATATTGGGCCACACTATCTGACCAATCAATTATTTGGATTTGTTCACTGGTTTCCACAAAGTCTTAACATACAGTTGTACGTGTAATAGCCCACAGTTCAATAACTGAATAATGTGTCACCAAGCGTGCAAGCTATAATGCAGCCTTAGGTTTGTGACATAAAGCCTGTGAGGTACACAAGACAGAAGTCACTGCTTTTTATTTTACAAATGGGAAGTGGAAAACACTTCAAAGTTAAACGACTTGCTCAAATATAGCAGCTAAAAATGACAGACTGATAAGTAAAATTACATATATGAGCGAGTTCTCCATTTTTCCCACTGGGCCTTTTTCCAAGGAGGTTAATGGCAAACCTTCAATAATTATTTTAAAAAGCATATTTGAGTCTCATAGTGATTTTGAGATGCTAATCCCCACCTCTCAGCTCTCACATAGCCCCTACATACAGAGTCCATTTACCCTGTATCACCTCACTGCCCTAGTACTGAGAAGGAGGTAGAAAACACCGTCCCCTCGGGTACTAGAAAACAGGGTAACATGGAGGGAGTGGCTTCTCTGTAAATTAGTAAGACTGCATTTGTGTAAATTACTTACTTTGCACCTTTTCCTTTTGGGATTAATGACTATGGAGTTTCAATCAACGCAACGAACATGCATCGGGTGTCTACCATATTCAAAACACTGTTTATTGTAATCCAGAAAATCTGCAGTGTTGAGATCAAGACAATAAAGCCCTTTGGTTCTACCGATTATCCAACCAGCGAGAAGACAAGTGTTCACAATAAAATAAAAGGAAAAACAAAGTCTACAAGAAAGGTTTTTAAAAGTGAACACCGTATGTAACTTACTCAGACCCAAACCTGCTTAGATTGCTAGACATCAGGGGATTTTTGTCTAGTTTCTCTGCTAATAATACGGATACATTGATGTTGGGCACAGTCTTCTCATTGCTTAGCACGACAAGAACAAACAAAAACCAGGGCAATGCCTGCCCTCACAATGGGAAGCTCTCCGGTGTTTTGCCGTCAGTCTCTCACTGGTCATACCTCAGAGATCATCAGTACCTTTAGCACATGAACAAGCTTTCGATTACCAAACCAAATGTAATCAACTTCTTACTGAGGCCCGAAAATATTTAAATCAGACCTTTATGTTTGAATGACTCCCCATCTTCCTTCAGAGATGCCAAGTATATTTATAAAATGCAGTCACTGCACATTAATAAAGCACATTCCATTCAAATCTTGAGGGAAGGGAAAGAAAAGACTTCTTTAATAGGCTGAAAGTATTGTAACTGATTTCTTATACATGGTTGTTATATCCGAAGCAGAAGAGTGAGGTACAGAACCTCTCCAATTTATCTAAGAAAGTCCAACGTGTTTAATTTTTTGTTTTAATGTTTATTTATTTTTGAGACAGAGAGAGAGCATGAATGGGGGAGGGCCAGAGAGAGAGGGAAACACAGAATTCGAAGCAGGCTCTGGGCTCTGAGCCGTCAGCACAGAGCCCGAAGTGGGGCTTGAACTCACAGATTGCGAGATCATGATCTGAGCCGAAGTCGATGCTCCACCGACTGAGTCACCCAGGCGCCCCGAAAGTTCAGAGTGTTTAAAACAAAGTTTCACGCAGATGCCAATATTATATAATCATATTGGATTGCAATATCCAGCGCGCACACTTATTCTAAGTTCATATTAAAACCACAGCTCCATGAATGTTTAGTTTGTAAACAGTGCTCCAGATTTAAGTCAAATTCCTGAAGGAAGAAAGAAATCATAACGCTTTCCCTTATTTTTATAGAATCCTGCATAAGATCATCTCACACCAAATGAACTGTTGAAATCTGGAAAACAAAGCTAAATGTTATCACACCCACATTAGATTTGCAGCTGCAGGATACAGTTGCTAAATACTTGTTTGTGCATATTATCGTAACACGTTTGCACAACATAGAACTAAGAAGTAAATATTTTACCACTGCTTGTACCGCTCCCTGCCGCACCCTGTCATCTCAGTCTGTTGCGTGAACCATTTAAATATGCCATTCTAAATTTTAAACGCCATCCCCCTGTGATGCACGCTGGGTGCAGTACAAACACTCTGATAACATTAGCAACATTGTTGGGGCCACCCGAGTACGCCGTGCTGCACTTCCTTGGTAACTGAAGTTTGCACAGGGAGAAACACAGCCGTACTGCTATGGGAAGCCGGTGGGTTTCTTCGGGTGTCTGGTAATTTGAAATATTTGCGAATAGATGTTGTATGTCTCAAATATAATATGTGCAAAAGTAGGGGAACTAATTTGCATTATATGTTGCTAAGGACGTGAAGAAAAAAATACATCTGTTCTTTTGCTTAATGATTACTTCAAATTTCAGCCTTCAGAGAACTCCCTCATGCACAAAAATGTTGCAGATACTACAGTCGTTAAGAGCCGTTATGATATTTAGCAAACTGTGCAGGATGCGTGTGCTTTATGAGACGCATGTACTTGGAAGCCATGCATGTTACTTACATGGATATTACTGACAGGATATAAGAATGACCCTTAGTAAAATTATAAACTGACCTCCTTTCTATTTTGTCACCTCGAACTTCTCCGAACTTCTCTACTTTTCTACTTGGAACCCTGCTTCTTTTCCAACAGAGTCCCTAAGGACACTCCTGCCACCTGGTACCTGAATGACAAAAACAAGGAAACAACTCTGGGAAAATCTCTTTGCATTCAACACTCAGCAGCTTCCTCAAACCGCATGAGTCATGGTTCCAATCCAAAGGAGGTGCCACAAGGGGGTATCCACGGCCATTTGTTAAACGTAGATTGGGCCCTTCAAGTTCTTAAAACTGCATTTTTGTCAGAGGCCATCTGGGATCACTGGGTGGCCTCAAAGAAATGGCTTAGCAAAGAGGAATTTAAGCTTTATCTGTTTAAATGAATTGGAGTAAATTAATGGCAATTACAAAAATCCGTAGGCTATTCATTTGAGACATAAAACTGAAATGGTTTATGTTCCATGAAGACATTTTAAGAATGAATGTTCGCTGAGGTTATGTGAACTCACAAATAGTACCTTCAGATGAGACGGCATTAGAGAAAACCAGTGATTATAATTCTCACAAACATTTCCTTTGAAAAGCAGGTGGTACGTAGGTGAGAATAAGGGCAGCTGGGCTCCCTTCCCAGCTGGAGTATGAAACGCTAGAGCCATATGTCTTTTGAAATTCCTTTATTCACATTCCACCTGCTTTAGGTCTATGTGGAGTCCTGGGGAGGATAAGGGTTCGTGTTTGTCAGGAATAAGAGGAAGGGAAAAAAAAAACTGCTCTGTCTCCATAGCAACCTGGGACAGCTGTACCCCCAGACAGAGCAGCTCCACAGCTATAACCTACTGAGAGCAAAGAAGAAGCATGGGAGAGACATGTTGACAGATTGACTGGGGCCACAATTTGTCAGCTCACTGGACTGGGAAATCGCTACAACAACGCTGCTGACTCGTTCCTATCTTTGCTTCATAAACTGGAGACTCAATAAATAGGTGTGTAACGCATGGCACGGCGGGCCGAACACTCCAGGGCCGGCTTGGATTCTGCTCGCCACCGGAACTGACCATCTCCCTTCCATGACTGTGCAGACATCAAAAAGCGAATTAAGAGCAACAAACAATTGCATCGTAAAGGAGACCACGAAGACTAATAAAGTATGCCTTCTCTTTGATACTGCTTTGTGAAAGAAGCTCAAAGGAATTCTTAGACATTTTCTAAACCAATGATCACACTCTCTTTGATGTAACTAGGAGATGTATGACCTTATTCCAATTGTTGGTAAGAAAAAAATCTCAGAAAGATACTATGATTTCCTTCCTGAAGTGCAGAGTAACAAAGTGGAAAACCAACTGCAGGCATCGTGTATTAAATCTCAATGGCTTTGCACATAGGAAAACAGCATACTTTTTCAACTTCGTTGGATGTGGTCATAATTATTTGCTACCCAATAAGGATAATACTTCACATTCCTTGAATAAATGAAACATGGATAATTATAGGAAAAGAGAGTAAACATTTCCAAATAAAGCACGTTATAAATTGTCTATCGCTAGCATCTGATAATACTTTGTATGTTGTATATAATACCTTACATTGTATATAATATATTACCTATGTTGTATATAATAACTTATAAAAACTTAACAGTTTGTATGCTTTCAAACTGTTACTGCTCTGTTTTGTGGGGGGCTATCATCATCTTAAACTATAAACCATTTACAGGGAGAAACCGAGTATCTAGTATGATTTTTTTATCTAGGATTTTTTTATCTATTAACTGTATTTCCAATACAGTTAATATTTAATAAAAATAATAGCAATTACAGTTTTTGTCTCTCGCATAATATTAGAACTATATCACTCTTGAAACAATTGTGTACTCTCATTTTCACAACCTTTCTATTTTTTCAGTGAAATATTGTGTATTGTTAAATATAGGCTGATTTATGTTGTAAAAGTAAACATATTGTACTAACCTTTATTAGACCATATAAGGTATTCTATAACTGGTCATCAAAATATAATTTTGTAAAGAATGTAAAATGCCTTTGACTAAGCCTTCAATATCGAGTCGGTGTGAGAAGAACACTGTTGAGATTATAAATATTTTCTGGAAACTTTATGCCGTCAACGTTTTTCATACCAAAAGAGCATATCTCATCTAATTGTTTTAGTGCTACCTGGCGGTTTGTTTCCATTTATTTTCTCGATTTTTTTGTGATGCTATAAGTCAGGAACACATTAATTTCCCTGAGCAGCTTTCCAGGTAAATAGTAAATAAGTAAACCAAGCGTTACGGGTCCAACTCTTGAAATGGAACCAGAGGTATTTCTCTCCTGTATATTTCAAGATATCTCAAGTCAGTGAAGTGAAAGTGGCTGTATCCCTTCCAGGGGCACTGCAGGCAGCTGACAAAAGGTTGGCCTGAAAGTTAAATTTGCTCAAGTCGAAAAAGATCTCAAGGAAAGAGAAGACGATGACGATTTCCAAAGCTATAATGAGAGTGAGTGTAACTGTGCGTGTGGTGAAGAGAAGGAGAAGGAGGAGTGACTTACTACAGAATGCTACATTGAAGAGTTTGTGTTAGGTCTCGTGAGTTAAAAAAAGAAACTATGTGTATTATCTTTCAAGACATTTGACATGTAGTTCTAACCAGAAGTGTTCTTTCCTCAGTTAGATTGAGGTCCTATTATTTTTTTCATCTCCATAATTAGTTATCTATTTTTATAACCTTTCCTCATCCAGTTCATTATCCTAATCAAAGACCTTTGCTGAAACTTCTACAATGAAAAGTACAACAACGTTCATTAAGACCCCAGGAAATCTTGAAATAGAGATAAATATCTGTAATTGTTGGGGTCTCGTCAACAGAAACTAATTGAGGCATTTCGAAGAAAGGAATTTAATCAACGGTTTGGGGGGAAATCTCAACGGAGGAATGAGGCAATGCGTAGATTAGCTTTTGCAGAAACCCTCAGCCAGCCTGATACTGGGAACAAGCCATAGGGGTGATGTTGGTTGGGCCCAGGAGCCACACTGGTACTAGCCTGGACGTTGGGGTCTCTGTGAAAACAGAGGAAGGGTGTCTCCGTGAGTTACAGTCAAGCCAGGATGTACAAATCTTACACCGTATGAAACCATATTGTCTGCAGATGTTTGCTAAATGAATCTTCAGGGACATTCAGAAGGTGGAGGAAAGTTGGATGGCAACAAACAAACAAAGAATTCTACCCTCCAGTGAGGAAATAGGTAGAAGACCAGCATTAAGAAATCCATGGTAAATGCTGCAGGAGAAAAAGCATTTTTCTAGTAACACAACACACTTCAGATTTGGAGCACTCAAAAACACTGTCAGCAGTTGGTGTTAGATGAGATTCACATTCAGGACAGAAAGCTGAATCAAGAGTTCTTTAAAACTCAAGCTCTATTACATTCCTGAAAAAAAAATAAAAATAAAAACAGCTAAAAATTTCAATTCCCATTACATTTTGAGAAGAAATTATTATAACAAAATCATCTCCAAACTATTTAATCTAAATGGCATGTCCTCGTCAAAAGCTGAGCTCTGGAGCTTGAGCCTATTAGTTTGAATTCTATTTCCACAATTTGCCAACTGTATAACCCTAGGCAACTGATTTAACTTCTCTGTGATACACATTTCTTATCTGGGAAGTAATGGCGATAGTCATCTCTATCTAACAAGTTTTTGAAGATTAAGTGTTTTGCTACCAACAAAATGCTTAGACAAGAGCTTGGCACCATATTTCCTTAATAAATGTTAGCTCACATTACCAGAAAACTATTTAGGTTAAATGAAGTAAGAATTTCATATAAAATGTTTTACTATAGAACTGTATTTATTTCTATAATGGGAAAAATTAAAAATTGTTTTCAATAAGTATAGGGAGGACTCCGGTATGGACTCAGAATCACATCTGACTATACACACCCATTCACTTGCCTTAAAAGCCACAGGACGAACTCCCGGAAGTCTTCAACATCAAATAGTATAGCTGATTGAAATCAGAGGAATCCCCAACAAAACCAAAGATAGCTTTGGCCATACAAACACACTACTACACTCTGAGATAGACAAGGAAGGCAAAATCTGAAAATGTACTTTCAATGGGCATAGTTTACATTTTACAGACATCTTGAAATTGGAAAAATAAACACAAACAAACAAAACAAAACAAAACAAAACAAAAAACCCACCAAACTGGTGATTAGGAAATTGCTTCAGTATTTAGAAAAGTGAAATGGCTGATAATAACCATCCCATTTCCGAGACAAAGAAGAACTTTAAACTAAGTCTTAACAAATTTTACATGTCATTTAGAAATTTATAATTGGGACACAGAAACAAGGGAAGGAATCCAAAAGCCTGTAATTAAAAAATGGCACCAGATTAAATCCTAAAGCAATCAAATGTATTTGGGAATGACTTAAGAGTCTAAAGAGTTTTTCAAAGGGAGGTTTTCAAAATGGTAGGTGGAGATTCAGATTCTGTTGATTCATCTGTAATCCCATGGTTCTTTGTGGGAAAAGTAAAGACATATTTTAAAGCCTGTAGTCCAAGGGCTGATATATAAAGCTTCCTTTCTTAAGATGGCAAGAGAATGTTGTGACAGACAATTGAATAAAAATCTGTGGGAATTATCTTGAAAGAGTGAGAAAAGAAGAAACAAGGTCCATAAGAGAGGAGGAAAACCACTTCTTAGTGGGACAGCCTACTTTGCGGTGGAGAGGGCATTGCATTATTTCATTCACTATATATTTATTGATCGCTGGAACTGTGTCAGTACACAAAGCATTGAATAAAAGAGAAACAATTCTCACTCCCAAGGAGTTGACATTCTGGATAGGAGAGTGAAAAAATAAAAAAAAAAAAAAAAAAAAAAAAACAGTCAAAGAAAAGAAAAAAATATAAGGTCATTGTAAGTACCTTTGGATTTAGGTTTTTTTTTTTTTTTTTTTTCCTAAGTAAACTTTTTATATGAGAATAGTTCTAGATATATAGAAACTTGAAAAGAGCATTCCTATAGAGCCCACCCCCAGTTTCCCCTACTGTGAACATTTTGCATTCATATAGTTCATCTCTCAGAGGTCATGAACCAATGTTGATACATTCTTAACTAAGTTAGCATTTTGCCATTCTAGGGTTGCCATTCAAGTGAGGGCATAAACCGGACAGGCAAATAGATAATGGGGGAAGGCAGCAAACTATGCAAACAGACGAAGTATGTCCGCCTAGAGTTGCCAAAGCTTCTAATCTCTTCAGGAAAAGAAAACAATTTTGAATTTTTATGCAATCTCTTGATTTTCTTTAAAATTTTTAACTGTAGCAAAATACACATCAAGTTTAATGTGTTAACCATTTATAAGTGTACAGTTTAGGAGTTTATACATACTTACATTGTTGTGCAACAAATCTCCAGATGTTTTTCATCTTGTAAAAGTGAAACTCTACAACCATTAAAAAATACCCCATTTCCTCTCCCCGACCGTCCCTGGCAACTATCATTCTACTTCCTGTTTCTGTAAGTTTGAGTAGTCTAGATGCATCATATAAGAGGAGTCATACAGGATTTATTAATTTGTAGGTGCGTGACTGGTTTATGTCTCTTAGCAAGAGGTCCTCAAGGTTCATTCATGTTGTAACATTTGACAGGATTACTTTCCTTTTAAGACTGAGTCATATTTCATTGTAGCATTCTAGTTTTACTTTCCTTGCCTGGGTTTTTGGTGTGATAGGCAAGAAATCATTGCCAAATCCAATGTAAAGCTTTACCTTTGTTTTCAACTTGGAATTTTGTAGTTTTAGGTCTTACATTAAAATTTAATCAATTTGGGGCACCTGGGCAGCTCAGTCGGTTGAGCATCCAAATTCGACTCAGGTCATGATCCCGAGGTTCACGAGTTCAGTCCCCGTGTCGGGCTCTGTGTTGACAGCTCAGAGCCTGGAGCCTGCTTCAGATTCTGTCTCCCTCTCTTTCTGCCCCTCCCCCGCTCACACTCTGTCTCTCTGTCTCTCTCTCTCAAAAATAAATAAACGTTAAACGAATTAAAGATATTTAATCAATTTTTAGTTAAATTTTGTATATGGTGGAAGGGAAGATTCCAAAAGCATTTGTTGAAAAAACTGTCCTTACCTTATTAAGTGGTCTCAGTATCTGTGTCAAAAATTATTTGACCATATATATGAGGGTTTATTTCTGGACTCTCTATTCCTTGAGTTTATACCTGTTTTTACACTGCTTCTACATCATTTTCATTAATGTGGGTTTGTAATAAGTTTTGGAAGTGTGAGACCTACAATTTCGCTTTGGATATTCAGGGTCATTTCATGGATTTTTTTATTTCTGCAAAAAATAATGTTATTGGGATTTTTTTAAGCTTATATATTTATTTTGACAGAGGGAGACCGAGAGCTAGGGAGGGGCAGAGAGAGACGGAGAGAGAGAGAGATAATCCCAAGCAGACTCTGCACTGTCAGTGCAGAGCCCTATGTGGGGTTCGAACCCATGAACTATGAGTGTATGACCCGAACCAAAGCCAAGAATCAGACACCTAACTGACTGAGTCTCTTAGGCACCCCTCATTGGGATTTTGATAGAGACTGCATTCGATTTGCAGATTGCTATTGACATCTTAACAAATTTATATCTTTTTTAATGTTTATTTATTTATTTTGAGAGAGAGAGTGGGGGGAGAGGGGCTCCAACATGAGGGTCCATTGCATGAACCGAGAGACCCCTGAGAACCATGAGAACCTGAGCCTAAATCAAGGCAGACGCTTAACCGGATAAGCCACCCAGGTGCCCCAGTATTTTTTTTTTTTCTTGGTGTTAATATAGATGGAATTAAATCCTTCATTTTTGTTTGGATTGTTCATGATAGTGTTTAAAAATGCAACTGCTTTTTTATCCAGTTACCTTGCTGTGTTTACTAGTTCTAACATTTTTAATGTAATCTTGAGGATTTTCTACATATAAAATTATGTCCTCTGTGAAAAGAAATAATTTCATTTCTTCTTGTCCGATATGGATGTCTTTTGTCTTTCTTGACTAATTGCACTGGCTAAGACTTGCAGTACTATGTTGAGTACAAGTGGTGGGAGTAGGCATCTTTATTTTATTCCTGAACTTAGAGAAAAAGCTTTTAAGTCTTTTGGTCTTTTGCTACCGAGTATGATTATGCTGGGCTTTTCGTATATAAAGCCTTTGTTATGTTGAGGTAATTTACTTCTATTCCCAGGGTTTTTTTTTTAATTTTTTAATGTTTATTTATATTTTGAGAGATAGAGAGACAGAGACAGAGAGAGGGAGAGAGAGAGATAGCATGAGCGGGGAAGGGGCAGAGAGAAATGGAGACAGAATCTGAAGCAGGCTCGAGGCTCCGAGAGACCCACGCGGGGCTCGAACTCACAAGCTGAGCCGTGAGATCATGACCTAAGCCAAAGTCGGACACCCCATCAACTGAGCTACCCAGGCGCCCTGTGTTTAATGTTTGCTTTTTTTTTTTTTTTTTTTTTGTCAGAAAATGGTGCTGAATTCTGTCAAATGCGTTTCTACATCGATTGAGACAATCATTACGTTTTCTCACTGGTAAGTATTCCATTTCATGATTGTACTACGTTCGTTTATCCATTCATACGTTGAAGGGCATGGTGATTGCTCTAGTTTTCAGTAGTTGTGAATAAAGCTTTACTGAAAATTCCTGTATATATTTTTGTGTGGGCATATGTTTCCATTTTGGGGGAGGGTAAATATCTTTGAATGTGGACGCTGAATTTCACATTACTCTTTAGCTTTGTAACAGTCAAACCATGGTTTCATTTTGCATTTTCACCTGCCATCAATGAGAATTCCTCTTGCTTTACATCACCAGCACCTCATATTGTTGGCTTTGAGCTGTGCTATTCTGCTAGATTTGTAGTGGCAACTTGACTATTCTGTTTCATTTGTGGCACATACTAGATGACAATTTTTAAACACATAGAAAATAAGCATGTTGTAAGGGTATCGGCCCACAGAATTGAAGCAATGGGTGTAGAAACATGTTCTGGTAGGAAGGAACAAGGGTTTCTACACACACACACGCACACATACACACACACACATGCACACGCACACACACAGTGATTTTTAAATGATGGCTTGATTAAGATGTTTCACCAGGGCTGACATGAAGAAATTTACACCTCTGTACTGGAGTCTTGAACGTATTTCAATCACAAAACATAATCTCATACTAATATTTTACACTTATTACATGCTTTTAGAGCTAAAATTTCTTGTTGGGGACATCAAATTTGGCCAAAAATAGTCCATTGGTTTATATTCTACTTTCCAGGGAATAGAGCGAGGAAATATGTATTCCGTCTCTTATTTTTTTCTTATTCTAGCCACAGCTCTATTTCCCAGTTATTCTTGGAATGTTCCCCCTCTGATGCCAGGCAACCCAAACTGGCAAATGACGTCTATAAATGCAATGGGAAAGACTCAAAGTTGAGAGTGACTTATCAGGGAAAGTCTCTGATCAGGGTTTTAGTCTGAGCTCTGGACGGCATGAATGACCTACCATGGAGATCAGGGGAGAAAACCATAGGCAGGGATGACAAAGGCAAAGGCACCAAGGTGAACTTGAGCCTAGGTGGGAGAAACCAACAACAGTATGAGGGTATGTGGGGGCTGCCCATGGTGGGCTAGTGGGAGACTGGTACCAGGTAATTTTGGGAATGGTGGGCATGTAGGTCATTTAAGCCCAGATAGAGTTTTCATTCATTTTACATGTGCTGGGAAACCACAGAACATTTTCCAGCATAAGTGATGCGATGGCTGCCGTGTGGTAAGTTGCTCATGGTGGGGGCATGTGGGGAATAAGCTTAGAAATTTCCTGGGCTTGCACCAATTGGTTAATAGGGCATAAAGAATAATAAAGCCATAGGATGCTCACACCCAAGTTTGGGTAAACAAGATTAGGTGAATAAGGATAGAGAAGGGGGACTAGGGCACCCAGAATAAAGAGGGGCTAAGGCCCTCAGAATAGGGGGGTGGCAAA